>NC_092569.1:26167167-26357167 GCF_037975245.1 Apostichopus japonicus | reverse complement strand
TTCAGCCTCCATCGGGATTCGAACCACGGGCCTTCCGCTCTGTACACGAACACCCTAACCACTAGGCTATGGACGCTGATTGTATGTCCAGAGGTTCGAAACCGGTAAGGAAGGTCGTAATTCCACTGTAGGCGTTTGTCACCTGTATCGAACAATACTAGTTCTGTTTTTGGTGACATATTTTGTCTTACTCTAGAGATCAAACATGATGCTAACCAACTCGAAATCATTTGTGATTCCTAAAGCCGGATCTCGAAAGAGATACTTTGAACAGACTTTATGTTAATGCAATGGAAGTAAACAACAAAGGCAAATGAATATATATATATATATATATATATATATATATATATATATATATTTATATGAATATATATATATATATATATATTTATATATATATATATATATATGCTCTTGCATCTTTGAAGATTGACAACGGCTGATATATAGTTACAGTATAGGCCTATTTAACAGACGTTTATGATCAGTTTAAAAAGCAACACTTCTGAAAGTTATAAGATCACGATAAATATTCCCAACACAGTTGATTGAACGTACGGTACGGTATACAAATATTGAATCTGTCTGCCGAACAATAAACAAAAAAAAGATAGAAATAAGGAAAACAGCGACCTTAGAACATGGGCGAGATTGTACTTCTCGATTGTTATATAAAATATATAATATATATATATATATATAAATGTGTGTGTGTGTATTTGTAGGGAGTGTAGGTTGATTATCGTTTTTGCTGCTTTTTTCTTCGGTTGAGGGAACCGAATTTAATAAAAGACGGTTTTCTTATATTGGGGCCAAAGAATGGAACCATCTCCCAATAATGTTAAGAGTGCTGCAACCATAAACCGTTTTAATTAAGGATATGATATGACTCTTTTAATTTTATCTTATTGTTGTTTGTCTCTTCACCTGTTTTTATTTCATTTTTTGGGTGGGGGGGGGGTCTTACTTTATGTTTTGCTCCATTTTAAGTCAACTTTTGTAAGCTTTATAGTATTGCTTTTTTTTGTATTTACTGCTCGTTTTCTGTCATATTTTCAACCAATATATGTTTTTATACATTTTGCAACTGATGACTTCTGGGAAGTTTAGGCCCGGCTTACTGAGGTACACTCTACTTTGCGAAAGTTCGATTAAAAATAAAACAAATAAAGAAATATGCTCACCTTTCGTCAAAGCAGTAGTTACAAGATGAACCATCAACAGCTTGATAATGGTAGCTCTAGAAAGCTTCATATTTCTTCTTGTTACAGTAATAATGATAAAGTCCACAGAGAGATACTGTCACTTGAGATATAAGAATAACTCAAGCCTTAGGAAAAGGTAGAAT
The DNA here is from genome assembly GCF_037975245.1 of Apostichopus japonicus. Classification (NCBI taxonomy): domain Eukaryota; kingdom Metazoa; phylum Echinodermata; class Holothuroidea; order Aspidochirotida; family Stichopodidae; genus Apostichopus; species Apostichopus japonicus. Next base: position 26,355,816 of record NC_092569.1, on the reverse strand, counting down.
TTGAGTCGTCACTACAAAGTTCCTTGCAACGATACAATCTTCCGCCAGAAAAATGATACCAAATGGTATTCTACAAGTGTGGCTTTAAATACAATGCAGCTAATAATTTGCAATGATTTCCTTCGTTCACAGTTTAACAACATATTTCCTTGGTAACGGGGATTAAACGTTCATTGTGTTTTTCGCTGTGTAAGTCGTTTGGTTTACCCATCGTAAACATTAATCAACATTTATATCAGATATATCATTAAAAATCCTTCGTAAAGTTAATAAATAGGTCTTCGTGAATACATGACGAGAGCTATTTACTTTAGTTTCAATTGTTTATAAGCCCTTCACGTGCATCAGATATTTGGTGAATATTTGAAAGGATTGTGTGCCACGGATGTATATATATATAGAACCTGTGAACTACTAGATGGTAAATATGAGTATCTTGTCTGACGGACGTAAACACATTACTTGTACGGTGGGGAGCGGGGGGTGGGGGTGTAAAATACTAAGTCGCTCAGTGGTGGGTGTAAGAAGAAGGGTGTGAGAAATTTCGGTAAAAGGGTGACCGTGTGTTCTTAGATTCAAAATAGTGTTATAGTTTGAAAGTTTTGAAACAATGTTGAAGTATTTCCCACCTGTTTAGGTTAACCGCATATGCATGTTGTTTATTTATATATATATATATATATATATATATATATACCGGCATACTAAGATATTTTTCTGGAGAATTCTGCCTGTTGAGGGGAAGGGCTGGTCCTGCTAACTGATATTCTACGTAGAGTATTATATCTCAAGCTGAACAATCGAGAATAAAATATTCGAATTCTCTCGATTTGTTTTATTTTTAGAGGGAATTTCGCATCAAGAAATCAAAGTAATCACGTGACCCTTATAACTGTTATCAGGATTGGGGAACAAAATATTGTTGTTTGCTTATTATATGTACAAAGGTTTACTTTAAAACATGTACTGTCTCAATTTGAACACGATAACGCATGGATTTGTCCTCAAACTGTTGCGATAACTGTTATTGACATGAGGCATGAAATTACTTTTGATAATTTTACAACAGAAACGGTTTTCAGTGCAGGATGTGTTTCTATACTACTTTTAGTTTGCCATTTTTTTTTTTTTTTAGAAGTGATCATTTGAACAGTTTATGCTCTTTAATTAAATTTGCTGGACTTCTTACAGTCCGTAAGTTGCAAGAGTAACTTTATGCACAGAATTAATTTTGATATGCTGTTACAAAAATACACTGATAATAGTCAAGGATATATATATAGTAGACCACTTAAAATACGATGGAAGTTTGGGTCACCCCTCCCCCCCCCCCTTCCTCCACCAGTTGCAGATCACAATAACAAAGTAAGCGGCTATATATGTATGGAATTTTTAGTAGGGACATCACATTGCCGAAATATACACCCAAAATATTTAAAAATTTAATAATTACCGTTTTTTCACCACAAAGAAGCGGCTGCTTGTTTCTTTCATAATTTGATTCTACATACTTACAAGAAGCCTTTGCCTAGGACTAACATGTAAATTGCAGACTTCAAAATGTTTGTTTTTTTCTCCTTTGTATAATTTCACTTTGTTGTTTTGAGTTTGGATTAGACAGGAGGTTCCAAATTTACCTTAAGTGATGTAAAGTTAACAATTATGCCAATGACTGTGTTGTATTCGTTTTCAAATGCAACACAATTTTGAAGTTAATATTTTGTAACTTTCAACTACAGCAACAACAATAAACCTGAATCAAATTTATCAGTGTACTTCTGACATCACATCTGCTTGCTTCAAGTTCACTTTTGGTCCTATCAATTTGATGTTAACTGATAAACGTTGCCTAGGAAATGAATTCAAACTTCACCTGGAAACTTATAATTTATTCCTTTTTCATCAGTCCAAAATAATCATTCAACTGGAATAGCCTTATTTTTTCTGTTTTTTATTAATTTATAATATGAAATATGAAATATTTAATATTAAATCTATCGCCGACTGGAGTATCAGAGAAAATAAAATCCGTTACCATAACAACCTCCAAAAAACATCAATAACAAATTCTGATTAACCTTTCATTTTTTATCAGTATGGAATATTTTACGACCGTTTGTGGCGATCATTAACACACACTAAATTGCCCTTTTTTACTAGAAATTAATTTAGAGCTTTCATTTAATAGTATAGGCCTAGTGTTCGATCAATTTGACGTGCAACTGTTTTAAGCTACATTCAAACACAAAAGAGGTATATGAATACATAAATGTCATCGCCACCGCTTTCTAATTGTTTGCACACGTAGGCCTTCAAGTGATTCTGAAAAGTACGGTAGTTCTGAGAGGACAAATGAGTTGTATATAGTCCTATCGTGTAAAGTATAAGCAGGGAACAATTCCCTGGTATGAGTTACGCGATATCGCAACAATTTGATATGTAATGTCAAGATATCATGTTAACTGTAACTTGACGAGTCATCAATTAGCTTGTTTATTGACGTGTTTGTCAAGTTTTACATATCTAACGCCACAGCTCGACAATTTACGAATTTACAATTTTCTTCAAGATGTCATGTTATCGTAACGTGTCATCTCGACAAATGTCGATTTTTTTGTAAATGTTAACAAGTATACATGCAAATCACCAACTCGATAATTTGACAATTTTCGTCAAGTTAAGCGGTAAACAGTGAGTCTACAACTCGGATGTCTCTTCAGGGCCACCGTAAAGAGATAAAAAATTAAAACAGAAAAACATTACTTGTTCATATCCAATTGTGCAAAAAACATCAAAATATAACTCTTCTTTGCAAAATAGATGTCTCTAAATTTGAAAAGAAGAAAACCATATATCGCCACCAATAGTTAATAACTCCTTTGTTAAAAAGGAAACACTCCCTAAAAAGCCAATTTTGGTGTTGATTTTAAATTCATTTTCGTTATTGTTCAATAACAAGAGAAAATTGTAACGGTTTAGCTAGCTGATTGATAGTTATAGTCGGTACACAATTTTGGATAGCATTATCACCAGTAGACGACCAAACACGAAAATCTACATATTTAAAAACCAACAATCGTCCAACATACCAGCCAACGACCGATTAATATCTCATGAGGACTGAGCCGTCGTCCACCAGACTTCCCCTCTACTCGTTGTGCTTACGTAATTCTTTGATCTCTCCACTTCTTACACTGGTCTTGATAATATCTCCGTCAATGACGTTAAATTGATCATTTTCGATAATATGAATATTCAAATTGATATTGAACGAACCATATTTGTCGATTGGATCCTATTACAGTGGTTACAAACATATTGTGTACAATCTATTTGTCTCATTTTCAGATCCGCACAGTTTATTCATCTTCCCAGCTAATAATTTATAATACCATTGTGACGTAGACGTTCAAAGAAGACTTCCACCTCGAACTAGCTGTCGCTTTGGTTAATATTCCCTTGAATAAACACGAAAAAGAACTGTTCCCTTCGTAATGGAGTTGTGCTCAGGTTTTTGGAGGTTATCATACCTTTTGGCTAAGACCAAGTGCAGCACTGTTTCCTTTTTATGCCCCTGCCTAAATCAGTCGGAAGAATTTTAGAACCACCCCCTCCCACTCCCCATCTCCCTCCGGCTTCCACCTCTGAAATCTTGTGCACGACTAGCTACATATATACCTGTAAGCTTATTGGCTAAGATCATGTGATCACCAGTAAATATTTAACAGTATAGGTGGTTCACCAACCTTTAACCTGATCATGTGTAGTATCTATTCCCTCTGCAAGGGATTCGTGATAGTAACTTTGACCAAGGTGTCTGTAGCAAGTTCCTGCTTTGACGTAAGACCGGTATGATCACACATAGTCACAGTCTCCTTGCTAGGGGGACCGGGGTTGTATGCGGATCAGCTAAGTAGTTTGGTTTTACCCTCGTGAACAAACATCTCTTACATAGTCACAATGTCAGGGGACTGGGGCTACGAGTGTAACACAATTACGGAAAACTCATATTGATTTCCAATGTTCAGGCGGTATTACTGTATATTATGTAAACTTTAACATCGTATCCCCCCCCCCCGCTTCCCTCCCCAGTAGGCCTACAAACAGTTGTTGCGCCCCTGCCTATTGATCACCAGAAGTCTTTCATATATAAGCTACCATAAAGGATTATCACAACATCTCTGAAACCCTTTACGAAGTACGCGGATACAAATGTTTTTGAAAACGTCATTTACATTTTTTGTCCTCTTTTCAAGAGAAACGTGGTACCCGAGGAGTAGGAAAATTGATCAATCGGAGAATGCAGAAACCTCGAAGGGTATGGAATATGTGACTTTGCTTTGCATAGCAACAACAAAATTTTTTTTCAAGACGTATCATATGAAAGAAGATAATTAACCCTTGACATCTAACAAGCTGGCACAATCTAACTGGGTATTGGAGGGACAAACAGCCAATTGAGATTAAGCAAATTTCATTGAATATTCATATTGTATAGGTATAGTCTACCAATCGACCACTCAGCGGCTTCCAGAGTTACCACTTGATATTTGATATGATTTGAACACTAAATGTGTACATAACTTCCACATTGTATAATCACAATCGTTGATCTTGAATATGCATGAAACATTACATACGTCAGCCACATAATGACCAATGAAAAGTCACTACATGTGTGTCTTTATTGGACATCACTCTATGAAGATGGTTAAAAGTGCTGGCAAAGTCAGTTAATCTTCATTAGTATCACAGAGACGGCAAGACATACATATATGATATATACCAATTTACCACAGGAAAAGACACATTTGATGAACTTAGATTGTTTTTCCCTTTCCGCTTCTGGATTTGTTCAAAATGGAGAAAGGAGGATTAAAGCAGTGTCGATCACCTTTTCTTATTCATCTTCTGCTTGTTGTCATTTTGCTTCTTGGAGGAAGGTCTCAAGGTAGGCATAATTTTACATTACATGCATAATTTTTAATAATGATATGTGAGTGAGTATCCATTAATGTACAATAAAAAAAGTGTTCTGTAATAGAACAACCGTGCCGACATAAGTTTAGACCTAATTTATTGCCTACAAGTATATACCTCAGAACTGCATAATGTCACATTTATCTTTTCTTCTTCTGGGTCCGGACCTCCAAACCCCCTACATGAGAGTTTCCTTCAACGACCCCAGGGTCATACCCGTAATATTCGTATAAGAGCAAAGGTGAACTATACATGCTATACTTCCAGTCCAACTGGACTGTAGGAATATTAGCCGGCGCTGCCAGTTAGGCACCCCCAAAATCACAAATTTCTCGATTTTTAAATTTCATTAGCAGTAGGAAAATGAAAAGCCCGGCCAAGCAGGGTTTTTTGTCATCAACTGTCATCCCTGGTATAGACAATATTCTTTGCGTTACACATAATATTAGGCTAAACTTATAAACAGCAAAGATTCTGGAAAAAAAAAAGTTTATGTTTACTTCATGACTTTTCATCGTCCTCCTAGGCATAAGAGCCAAAATACTATGAACGGGGGGGGGGGGGCGGTAGCACAGGTGTCTTTGACGTCGACTCTATTGAAGGAGTCTGAAGTTATCCCCCCCCCCCCCCAGCACCACCTCCTCCATAAACACAAAAGCCTTATAAGCGTCGAATGGTGCATTCCGAGACATATTTAGATTAGGAAATAGGTCTTGTGCCCGCCACTGTTTATGTACATTCAAGTTAGGCTAAATGCTTCCTTTGTAAAGATTGTTTGGTAAATGTGGCTCTTACATCTACTTGGTAATGTTTTTGTCTGAGATCCATAAGACACAGTAACATCTATAAAAGTCTTCAACTTGCACTGGTTTGGTACTACATTGCCTTACCTTCGAGTCCACAACGCGGGTAACAGTTTGTCCTATTTTGTGGTCGCTGTATGCAGTGTTTGTTTTGCATTTTGCGCCACTTTTACCACTTGAACGTTACTAATTGCCCTTTTGAATTCATCAACCTTCCTTTCTGCCAGTTCACAGGCAAAGGGAATAAGACTAAAATATACTACAACCATTATTGTTATCGTCTTTGACACTATTTGCCAAGAAGAACTATACTGTTTGTCAAGCTTACATCTCACTTCATAGCTAACGAACTCCTCATTGGTTGAATCAATACTATAACAAATGTAGGCCTATACATTGGAACCAACTAAGAAATAGAACCCAAGTTTCTTCATAAGAAAATCTTCGTCGCCAGTGTTATATACTGGTGTAAGGAACATACAAATTATGTCTCTAAACTTGGGTAAAGACACTAAATATGAGAGAACTCAATCATTATTGAAAGCCATTCATTTTATTGAACTGCATTTTACATTGCAAGAGCAAGTGAACTACTGATATAGGGAGGGTGTAATATAATATAAGAACAAATAAACATGAATTTGTATGACTCGAGATGAGGAGATATATCATTTGTAAACCAGGTTTCAGTAAAGCCAATTATGGAAAAATCTTGATTTAACAAAGAGATAAAAGAAGCAATATCGGGAAAATGTTTTCTTAGACTACGACTATTGTGATGAAGTAATGATAAACACTTATTGGGTGGTGAGTTATTAAAAGAATTGATGCCATAGTACTGACAAGATATATTATTTTCGCTCATGTCCTCCGTGGAATTAGTGTTAAAAAAGCGTAGTGGCTATAGTAGAAAGTCAAGTTTGATTGCCATTTTCACTGTGATTAATTAAGTCCAATAGTAATTTCAGTTAGTTTTTATGGCCTCCTTTATTAGCAGTTCCTGTCTGTCCTTGCCACTTGGGGGCGGAAATTGTAGGTTTTCACCATCGGTTGGCGCGCAGCGTACAAGAAAATTTTCTGGTTTTGATACCCCCTAGATCACCGGAAATGGCACTTCTCAGGTTTAAAAATGACCAACCAGATGTACACTTTTGCCTGAGAACCAAGTATTTCCCAATAGTTTTTTTTCCATCCATAACCTTTTTGAAGATTGTCACCAGTCACAAATCATGTTCGACCTCATCGCAAGTCCTGTGGATCATTGCTGGTGAAGGTGATTCTACGTCGCGGCCCACAATGCCTGTCAGCCCCACTTTTAAAGGCTTTCCCCATCTACATAAGACATTTCGTTGTTTACATTAGCATCCCGCGGTATACTGCGCAACTTTCACGGATCGATGGCATACGATGTGAAAACCGAAACTGGCTTATATGATATTGACATTAACACGAACATTTTTGGTTATTTTTTTCGGGCAAGCCGTTACAGCCCCAAATCAAATTGGGCTCCTACGCCCATGACTTCACACATAGACAGTTTTGAGGCTGTTCATCTTGGAACACCATTTTCATGCTCATTGATATAAGGTGATATCTGCTGTTTGCTTTACAAATTTGAGCAGGCGCGTAGCGAGGAGTTTGCCAAATGAGGGGCGAAGCCTGTTGGCAAACTATCTAAGCGTAGCGCCACCATGTGTTGGCGCGAAGCGTACAAGAAAATTTTGGGCCGAAAATGCCTCCCAGATCGCTGGAAATGGCACTACCCAGGACCATTTGTTAGCGCGAAGCGTACAAACAAATTTTGGCCGAAAATACCTCCCAGATCGCTGGAAATGACACTTCCCCGGCCTTGTTAGTTGCATCTAAGCATTTTTTTTGAAATTACTAACGATATCATAAACAAAATGTGCTCAAGGGGGGGGTGGGGGCAGTCGCCCCTTCCCGAAATGCGTCATGTTCCCGACGACACGGTCGAGTTCGAGACCAGCCACAGTTGGTTCATAGCAGGTTTCATATACACACACGCGTTATGATAGACCATATATAGTATATATGTACATATACATTATTGAGAGAGGACAAAATGGAAACGTCAAAAATGGAGTTGACGATGTTAGGGGTAGGGTGAGGCGCACGCCCCTTCCGAAATCCTTGATCAGTCACTGGCTACCCTGTGTATATAATAGGGATCAGCGCTGTAATGATGTCACTGTTTCTCCTACTCTTCCAGGTGTCTTGGCATTTTTCTTTTACTCCCTCCTTTTCTCCTTTTTCTCTCTTTCTTCTTTTTCTTTTCCCTTCCTTCCTCTCCTCTTCCTCTTTTTTCCCCCCTCTTTTTTCCCTTTTTTCTTCTCTTTTTTTTCTCTCCTCTTTTTCTTACCCGGGGAGCGAGCGCCCCCAACACCCCCCCTGGATACGCGCCTGATCATTGTTCCCTTGATCGGATTCTCTTGTCGTCTCTTTGTCTTGCTGATCCTCCGTGGTCCCTTGCTCGTAATCTCCTTCATATTCAGTGCAGTTGAAGCTTTTGGCCAAAGCGATGAAAGTTAAAGCACTCTATTGTTGGGCATCTTAATTCGGAGTGTCTGTTTACATCTATAGTTTGGATAGTTTCTCATTAGATGATTCTCTCCCAAGCAAGTGTTGCAAACCCTAATGAATGCCTCCAATAACAATAGTGTATGGTAGACTTTTTACCTTGTTTGGTAATTCAAGCCGTTACAAATCGTGTCCCGTTTAGGATGTTGGTAAAGTCTTTGTAGAATTAAAGGGGTCCATTCGGATCGAATTTTGCAGCCAAGTTCAGTTAATTTGTCGGTTAGTTCAGAATCATCAATAAAAACAGGGACGTTGAATCACCTTACAGTCAATATATATCTTGAAGTTACACCCATCACGACGCAATTTGTAGGCCAGACTCCTGTAACAATTCAGCATCCTTCACGTTTTAAGTGTGACAATTCATTACCCAGAAACTTTAACAAATCCGATAAGGTTCTTCCTTCCGACGTCACTTGAGATATCATTTATCACATCAATAGCGTTAAACGAGCAATCAATTATTTCTATGCTATTCTCCTTCAGGTTGTTGATTTTCTGCCGTTGCTCCATACTAACATGTCTACGGTGGCTAGAATTAGCAGAACTCATATCTGTATAGTGAAGGGCTGACTTATGCCGAAAGACGCAGCCGCCTCCAATTCTATATAACAGTTTCTTTTCAAAATGTGTTCCAAATTCAATTTACCAAGCAATTAAATCAAATGAATCGTATGTGCAATCTGGTAACTAGCAAATCTCCAATCAAAACTATCAAATGGCTGAAAAAAAATCGTATAATTTTGAGAGACATAAATTGTGACATGCTCGCGGGTCGCGAACTCACACATTTTTCTTGAAATCAGTATTTCTTGACATTAGTGCTACAGCTATGTTCAGGACTGCATCCCTGCTCCAGCAGTATATATGCAGCCTGTATTACCTGGTACTTATATGTTGTACAAGGATGAAGAGAGCAAGAGCAATGAATGTAGCTTACAAGTTGATGGAACAATAAATAAAGCATGATTACAATGCAATTATTGATCTAACATTCATATGTTGTATACAGTGATTATAGCTTTGTCCATTTCAATATCAGAGAGTTTTTGGGGAAAGTATTGATCACATTTTTTGTCATTTGCAATTGAAGATGTAACTTTTGATTAATATCATAATTTAATTTAATTCATGAGCGAACTTTGAACCAAAATAACACTATGGAGATATCTCTAACTATTATATTCACACCTGCATTACTAGGTAAAATTTTGTAAATTATTCCAAATCTTAGCCGAGTGAGCACGATCATAAAATAAATGTTCAATGGTTTCAGTATATGCTTGACAAATATTACAATTATCAGAAGTGATAACTTTTATGAAATGCAAATACTTGTTAGTTGGAATATTCCTAGCAACAGTCTATATTGAAACCATGTAAGTTTAACGTCACTCGAACACCGAAAAGGGACAAAACAATAAAAAGACCAATCCTTTCTACTGATATCAATAGTCTGACACCACTTAATATAGGATTTGTGCTCATAACCTGAAAACTCCAGCAATCTATTGTAAACTGCTTTAGAACAAAAAGAACCACTTGCATGCAGAGTATTTATATAACTATTTTTAGGAAAAATAACCCTTAACATTATATCATTGGATAAACCCTTCCATTTTTTCCTAAATAGAGCTCATAATACTCCAAAACATTGGTTGATATGTTAAACTCTTGAGTAAAATTATCAAATTATAAAAAGTACCATTACTAATCAAATCGCCAATAAAACGTATACCCTTGTCATACCAACGCTTGTAATATACTGGGCTATTTCCAACTTTAAATAAACTGCTATTCCAAATTGGCAATGTTAACATAGTAGTATCATTGTAAATAGTAGAGATAACATCATGAATAAAATTATGTGTAGTTTCAAAAAATGGTTCTTTCAAAAAGGATAACAGATTTTGAACTCACTAACTTTACATAAAAATCCCCATTATCAAAGAAAGAGTCAATACTTATATTGTACCTACGTAAAATACAGCAGACAAAACTAGAGCTCTTGCTCTTCAACAAACGACCAAACGTAAAGATCTTAAGAGCAATACATTGTTTACAAAAACTACCATTTTCAATCCCCCATCGGGATATCCTTGTATTAATTGTCTTCGACTTATACGGTCTGGTTATTTTCCACACAAAACGGAAAAACATGGAAGGCACTTTTTTAATGTACTCTGCACTGGGTAATGGGAGCGTCATAATATAGTAATTAAAACAAGGCAATAATAAAGATTTAACAATGGTAATGCGACCCAGCACTGTAAGATTTACGTTTAGCCCAAATCTCTAAAGCATTAAACACTTTAGTCAGTGCATTACCATAGTTATTAATCATACTTGTTAGATTAGTATTATAAACACAATCCCCAATAGTGTAAAATCATCATCTTTATTCCAACAGATATGATATTTTTTATTGAAAGGAAACAAAGACCCTTTCAACTCCCCAACCCAACAAGAAGAGACTTGCTAGGCTTTATTTTTAGCCCAGACAAAGAACCAAAATAATCGAGCTGTTTCATAATATTAATAAAAGATATTTCATCCCGTGCATGAAAAAGGTTGATTCATCAGCATACTGAACTAGTTTATAACAGCTTCCTCCTATATCAATACCCTGGATAGAATTATCATTATTAATAAGAATGCTCAATCATTCTACACTTAAAATAAAGAGATATGGAGACAAAGGGTCTCCTTGTCTGCAACCACGATCAATAGAAATGAAATACCATTTACAAGAACAGAGGAAATAAATATCACTATAAAAAGTATCAAACCACTGGATTATGGAGGACCGAACTTAAAAAGGCGGAGTACATTTCTAATGAACCTAATCGAAATAGGCCTACTATCAAAAGCCTTTTCAAAATCAATCCCAAATAAAATCCCTGGCGTTTGGTCTTCTTCTAATAATGTCATACACTGTACGAATGCTATCACCAATATACCTTGAACTTGATAATTTGGGGGGAAAAGTACTTGACTACATGCAAATGAAAAATGTAAGCTAAAGCAAGGTGTCCAGTCTTTGTTATAGTTTTGTTCGATAATCAAAACATCAATCGGATGCATGCATTGGTACGTAGAACATGTATTGACCTTTCGGTTCATTACTGAACTTTAAAACAAGTATGTACAGGTAATATGCTCTGTTTACATGTTCTACTCAATTACCATGCCAGCACCATTCCATAGTGTCTCTCTCTCTCTTTATGTTCCCCCAGTAACCTTGACTTGTAATAGTTTCCCTTGCATTGAGTTTAGAGAAAATTGTTCACTGTGTATAGCTCCATGTTGAGGTCAAGCCATGTGCTCCTGGTGAGTCGGGTGACTATTTTGGGACTCAGAACTGGATGTTTGCTGTTACCATTTTTCATTTGCTTCATCTCTACAAATGGGCAAAATCTTTTGCAAAAAAATAACCTCGTAATGAATGTGTGATGATTTAAAAAAGAAAAGTACCAACAAAAATCTTTAGACTGTACATTTTGATCAAATTTATGCACAGTCGGGCTGTAAGAAAGTGAGAAATGTTGCCATATTTCAGTTTCAGTTTTTGGTAGTTATATTGAGTTCATCTATTTAAATTTGGTTAACAAATCAACCAGTTGCTATACAAACCTCAGATTACTATTTTTGAGTGGACATCACTTTTGTTTGGCCCATATACAGAGAGTGTAATGGGTGAGTGCACATCCCTCACACCCCCCCCCCCCCCATCCATCATTTTCAAAGGTCCACATTCCCAGAGCAGAGAATGGTCTTTTGTGACTCAGGGAATGTCAGCAAATTGTAGCCAATGTCACAAATTAATGTTGAATTCAATCAAAAAAAATGTCACCATATTGCAGTAAATGCATACATCATAGAAACTGACCTGTTTGTATTTAGTGTGTTCTTTCACCATGTGTTATACTTAACTGGCATGTATGAACAACTCAATAAATTTGTCTGACTAGTTTGTCACACAAACGCGTACCATTTATATACAAAGGCACCTCACAATTTTGGAATCTACAATGTACGTGGTTCTTCTGATGCTACGGTACCTTTGTAAAGTATTCAAGCATATAAACTTCATTACAAAATACAAAGTTTCAGTGTCCAATTTCACAGGACAAATAATATGCATAAAATCAGCACAGTTTACAAAAGTAGACACAAACTCAATCATCATGATAAATATGTATGTCATATGTGATAGAGATACTGTCAAAGTCATGAAAAAATACCCCCAGACGGCCAAGAAAATATCATCCCTCTTGGGAAATATCATGTAGATTAAGTTAAAGAGGAACATAATCTAAGCATTCTGGTGAAATTTGCATTAAATTCCTCTGTACCGTTTTTGAGATATTGACAGTTGAAGTTGCCACCTTTCGTACCAAAGTTAACTTGGAGCATGGAGGTGTGACGTCATTGTTGCACACTGATAAATAATGTTTTGTTTTCCTTTAAATTTAACTCTAATTTCATACTTCACAATTGGATGCATCCATAATGTGAATGTACCCTAGGTATTGGTATTTTATAAACTTCACAGATTTAAGATCCTAGTGGCATTATAATGACATCACAGATTTACAATACGACAACTGCTCCCAGACAGGACTTTTTATATGATGATATCATGTCAAATGGAACAATAGATATTTTGGAAATGCCACTGTTCGAGTGTCCAGGGAATCCTCAAACATCATCTTCGAATGTAGAGAAAATATCAGTTGTTTACAGTTACTTTGGTTTGAATTAAGCCACCCTTTGCCATCTAGTGAAATTCACTACTCAAAAGAGCGATCTTCCTGGACACTCTGGAAGAATGATTTCTCATTCATGAAACTTGGGAGCGAAAAGTCATGTTTATCAATTATATATGGTCATAGTCTATGCTTTTGATGTGTTGGTTTAAAAGTCTGAGTACTATGAATCATTTTGTGTAGTGGAAAACTGATCAGGTTCGATCGTTTTTAAAGTGAAAGTGTTGATGTCATCTACCGCACATTTGGATGTCAGCTTGTTCATCTGTTTTTTGAGCGAAATTTTCTTAGTATTCTGATGAAGTTTGCGGCCAAATTAAAATCTCCCTCACATCGTCACTTTCAGTTTTGGTTTTGTTTCATCTAAACAGCTGACGATTCTCGAGTTCGGGGGCACTTTAAATGCACGAACCGTCAATACGGGACTTCCGAATCAAACGAAGAGCAAGGTAATGTCGGTGATTATATACGTTTAAGTTGAGGTAAAATAGAAGTTTTGAAGTTGTAGGTAACAGAGTATTGAAGGCTTTTACAAGCTCACATGAGCTTCTTTGGAGACAAGTTTCCCTCAAACCAACTGCCTAGTTGCGTTTATCGAAATGTTGTTTACACCTTTGGAGGTTGATCTGATAAGGTTAGTTCAGGATGAAAAGGGTTTTTTTTTTTGTGACGACGTTAAATCGTAATGATGTAAGGAAAATATCAAAAACTACGAAAGACTGTTGGGTCAGTGAAAGGATGACTTCGAACAGACCTTTAATCTTGAAAAGTTATAGTAAAAGGAAACAGTTTTTGGCTAGTACTGTGATGTTTCTGGCTATTCAATTTCCAAGGTGGTTGGCTATATAAGATATAGGTACGCTTTAAAAGCTATGGAAAACGCAGTTAAAGCTAAATTGATGATGACATTGCTTCCTCAGTGCTGGCTTAAATGTTAATATTTTTGGACCAAAACATGTTCTTTGACTTCATATAAACAACATTGTATCCTTGGTTGATATTATTAGATCACATTTTTGCCTTGACAAACATCTATACACCTTGTAAGTTATTCTTCATATCATTTGAGGCCACAACATTGCTTCTCTTTTGAATCACTTTAAGCACATATATGACTCGTTTGTGATCATATTATGTTGTACCTTTCATACGTACATACTGAACACCTAGGCCTAATTTGTATTGACTTTGCTAATTCATGGTAAAAATCATCTCTTCTTGAGACAAACTTATGGCCTGTATTTTGACCTACTGATAGCTACCAATATGTACTCAAGCAAACCTGTGGAGACCACTAAAATGCAAACTACTAGCAGTGAAACAACTGGCTCGACTGTCAGGGAAGGTACAGTAAATGTAGACGTTAGGTATGCAAGGGAAGAAGGAAGGATTCATGCTTACAAGTACACCTGAGCCTCTTTTTTTGAAACCATTGCCACAGTGTCTGCTTTTCTAATTGTGTTACACTTTTTGGATCTGAAATGTGTTTATAAAAACAGCATCGCATCCTTGGTTGTCTTTATTAAGCACCATTTTTGCCATGACAAACTCTAACTCCTTGTAAGTTACACTACGTATTAGTAGAGGCCACAACATTGTACATGCATGTGTTTTATCACGTTTTTGTATTGCATCGCAACATCAGCTGACTTAACAATGGTCTCTACATGTTAGACTACATAGTCCAGCCACTTAAATAAATGAGACTCAGATGATTACCACTGTGCAATAGAATTACAACCTTGACTGATAGAAATACACATGTTTAAATGGTCTACAACATATCAAAACTAATTCTGTACCTAAAGCCATCCTTTAAGCTAGCTACCCACTGTCCCGACTGACCGATCGAAGTGACCCCACTGACAGACAATGACCCCATTGACCGACGTGACCCCACTGACCGACATGACCTAACCCTACTCCACTGTTATAACCTAATTTTCGATAGTGGTAAAGAACCATATTGTCTTTCAACTGACCCCTGTATATTTAAACTACATGTAATGATGAGTGAAGACGTCCTCGTTAAGTTAGGTCACTTGTGTCATTAAAACTAATTTCTCCTTTTATACCTTTGCATTGGTTAAAACATATATTGCAAACACTGTGGCGAAAAATGTTGGTATCATTTCTAAGTTGAAACACTATTTTCCTCAGCATATTCTTAGAATGCTTTACCAGACATTAGTTTCCCCCCCCCCCCCATTTTTCATATTGCTCTATAATTTGGTCTGGCACCCATAATGTTTATCTTCACCCTCTTGAAATCCTACAAAAGAAACTCATTCGTCATATAACTCATTCTGAATATCGTGAACACACCAGCTCACTTTTCAAATTGCTCAACTTATTAAAATTTAGCGATATTGTTGTAGCCACATTCTTTTACAGTGCTTGGAATGGCTTACTTCCTGCAGCCTTCCATGGCTTCTTTACTATTAACAGCGCCATACATAGTCACAGCACTAGAAGTGCCGGTCAAGCACACCACAACTTATGTAATACAACATTCGGTACGAATCGTGCTATAAGGACATGGAATGATGTAACTGCTACTATAAAATCTAAACCATCTAAAGAAACATTTAGAAAAATGCTGAAAAAGAAGTTATTTCTCAGTATTGATACATCGTTTAGATCGTATGTTATTAATTATTCCTTATTAAGACATTAATTATATTTTCATTTATGTATATATGTATTTTTCTTTCTTTCTTTCTTTCTTTCTTTCTTTCTTTCTTTCTTTCTTTCTTTCTTTCTTTCTTTCTTTCTTTCTTTCTTTCTTTCTTTCTTTCTTTCTTTCTTTCTTTCTTTCTTTCTTTCTTTCTTTCTTTCTTTCTTTCTTTCTTTCTTTCTTTCTTTCTTTCTTTCTTTCTTTCTTTCTTTCTTTCTTTCTTTCTTTCTTTCTTTCTTTCTTTCTTTCTTTCTTTCTTTCTTTCTTTCTTTCTTTCTTTCTTAGGAGTCCTTTACCTTGTTAAGCCTGAATTGGCTTTTTAGAGGACTTCCATCCACATGTATATATTTATTATCTGTGGAAAATCAAATAAATCAAAACTGTTCAATGTCTGTACTGGTATGTATATATACTTTCATGTCATTATCCAACAGGCCACAAACCTGCCCTTTCAAACCTTTTCAATAACAGTTTTTAAAGCTCTAAATCAATATTTTATTTCCTGTCACATTTATTTTGACCTACTGATAGCTACCAATATGCACTCAAGCAAACCTGTGGAGACCACCCCAAAGCAAATTACTAGTGGTGATGCATCTGGCTCGACTGTCAGGGAAGGTACAGTAAATGTAGATGTTAGGTAATAATAATAATAATAATAATAATAATAATACGCAGTTCTTATAAAGCGCAAATACACACTTAAGTCTCAATGCGCTGATTATTAACCCCTGGTCATTGGTAACTTGTCACACCCACACACCAAAGTGTGCACAATTCAATGAATCTCTCCTGGGGCACCACAGTGCACCACAACCACGTGTCCCCCGGGGGACTTCCCATAGGGTGCAGCCACAAACCGGCGCACGCAACTGGTATGCAAGGGAAGAAGGAAGGATTCATGCTTACAAGTACACCTGAGCTTCTTTCTTTGAAACCATTGCCACAGTGTCTTTTATTGAATTGTGTTACACTTTTTGGATCTGAAATGTGCTTATTAAAACAGCATGGCATCCTTGGTTGTCTTTATTAAGCACCATTTTTGCCATGACAAACTCTAACTCCTTGTAAGTTTCACTACGTATTATTAGAGGCCACAACATTGTACATGTGTTTTATCATGTTTTTGTATTGCATTTCAACATGAGCTGACTTAACAATGGTCTCTGCATATTAGACTACATAGTCCAGCCACTTAAATTAATGACACTCAGATGATTACCACTGTGCAATTGAATTATCCCAGCAAACACAAAAACGTTTTTAAAACGTTTCGTCTTTTGTTTTGATAACGTTATTTGTGGTGTAATAAATATGTCACAAAAACGTTTTCAGGCTATTATTTCCAAACAATTTTTCGTTAAAACATTAATATAACATTAATATCTCATAAACACGTTATGTTGACGTTTTTTATAACACCACATTAAACGTTATAAAAACATATTTTAGAGGCTCTTTTAAAAATGTTATGATAAAGCTTTGTGTTTGCTGGGTACAACCTTGACTGATAGAAATATATACATGTTTAAATAGTCTACAACATATCAACATTAATTCTGTACCTAAAGCCATGTCTGTACAAATTCGAGCACTGAAACCCCCATGTGTTTAGAAAATCATTACTCGAGATAGGAATACACTAGGGAGCTTCCTATAGCTTTATTTTGCACATAAGACAGCCTACATCAATAAACAACATTTTTCCGAGGGGGTCACATGGACCTTTTTTTTTTTTTGTCTTCAAAGATTTGTTTACATTCAAAAAATCTTGAGAACAGTGAAAACTTTCAAGTCAACTGACCCTATCTCATACAACTAGCTAATACATACAAGGAATCAAATCAGGAGCCTCACAGGCATATGTAGAGAGATGGCTCTATATTTGGGGGAAATATGTCAAAAATGACATTTTTCCAGAATGCCTCACCCTACAGAGTAGATTTTTAGCTCTCCAGAAGCGCCACACTGAAACGCCTGTCTACATAGAAACGATTTAGCAATAGCGCCTCCACTTTGTGAGTAATCCCTAGCAATTCAACTCGAGCATTTCTAGTTCTACGGTATAGAATTTCGGTCAACCACAGTTGATATGCTTCGTGTAGTTAGGGTCAATGCAATCACGTAATTGAAACGGTATCTATTTAGCACATATTATCATGGCTAAATACTTCTAAGAGGCGTTAGACTTTCTTTTTATGGGCAATTTGACCATCCAGCCGTTGGAGGAAGAAGATTCTGACGATGAAATCCTGATATGGTAAGCCGCACAGTTGCACACTGTATGTACTATGTATTGTGTACGCATGTACTGTCGTAGCGCAATAGGTATATATGACTTGCCGTTACGCTTGATTAACATTGTATTACATAATACATACAGGTCAAGTAGAGGGGGAAAAATCAGTCATATTCCTCACATTCAAACATCAAATTATATTTTACTTATAAAATAACATGTCTTGAACTCATCAAACTATCAAAAGTCCAGAAGATTTCATCAAAATAATTTCAAATGGGCAAAAAAGTACAGTGTTTGTATCATAACCTCATTTGCATATTTACATATCTAATTAGCTTAATTTTAAAGAAAAAATTATAAAAATTAAAACCTCATTTCAATACCTATCTGTCAATACTTGGGTCCCTATTGACAAAAATGAACAGATTTTAAGTAATTACAATGTGTAAATAGTTTCCCCAAGGGACAATGATATGACAGGAAAATTGTCTATAAAGAGTTACGAAGTGGTTATTCGCAGGGCAGCCCGGCGAATAACGTACACAGACACCTTATTCGCAGGGCTGTGACGATTTTGGAAATAGGCATATTATTGGCTTTCAATGACATCATTTTTGATGTGACGTCACTCATTTGACCTCGGCGCGCAAACCCAAAGTTCTTTCATGTCTTTCAGTTCCAGACTTACAAAATCAGATTCTACATTTTACATGTTACAGATGCTACATTTTAAATGTCATGAATTATTAGAAAAATATGGTTTTTGAAACAACTGACATAAGAAGAACTTAATTGCATTGCACGCTAAATTTACGATTCAGCCCTAGGGGCCTAGGCCCCAGGCCTAAGTCTGTACGTAAGTTCTAACGTAGGTAGGCTATATATGGCCTAAAATACATGTCATAAGCGTTACTGTTAGGCTAGGCTAAATGGACTGACCAACGGTTAGCCACTGCCTAGTCTTGTTAGTCTAACGTTAGGTGTAGGCAGTGATTAAGGCTATTAAAGGATAGAACAGTTGGCCCCAAATCATGAGATTGAATCTTTTGCAAGTTATCAGATTTATGAGATGCAAAAAGGGCTTCTGAAAAGTCAATTTTGGGGTCCTCAATTATGCCAATCTTTATGACCCCATAACGTCAAATATAGGTACTGTAGCTACTTAATCCTTATTTGAGGGGCTTGGAAGGCCGGTTTTGCTATTGATACCAGTCAGTTTAGGGGCCTTGAAAAAGCCAACCTTTTGGGCCCAAATACGTACTGTAGTCTTAGCCACTTCATAAGTTAATTTTTGGAACCCCAGCAGTTCAATTTTAAAAGCTTATTTTAAGGGAGCTAATCTTGGGATTCCCCAAAAGCCGACATTGCCTGAAAGCCAATATGGTCAAGGGTGTGACACTCTCCCCCCCCCCCCCTCCCACACCTTTACATGCAAATGAGCAGTCACTCTGCAAAACAAAGGTGAAAATGAGGGATGACATTTTTTCTGTTGGCGGTACTGATGCTAGACTGGTTCAATCTTAAGGCCCTAGGCTCCCAAAACCAATCCTAACAGCATTAAGATAGGAATCCCAAAGGCTAATAAATTCCCCAAAATATAGGACCTCCCAATTAAGACTCTCAAAAAGCCAGCTGGTGCTCAAAAGCAAACTCGAATAGCCCCGAAGTTACTGAGCCCATTAACCCAGCCTAAGGCTGCCCTGTGAATAAGGTGTCTGTGTCCGGCTATTCGCAGGGCTGCCCTGCAAATAAGATGTTTGTGTCCAGCTATTAACAGGGCTGCCCTGCGAATAAGGTGTACGTGTATGGCTATTCGCAGGGCTGCCCTGCGAATAAGATGTTTATGTCCAGCTATTCGCAGGGCTGCCCTGCGAATAAGGTGTATGTGTCTGGCTATTCGCAGGGCTGCCCTGCGGATAAAGTGTATGTGTCTGGCTATTCTCAGGGCTGCCCTGCGAATAAGCCCCACCAAAGAGTTAAGCTAGCTGCTCTCTGCCCCGACTAACTGAAGTGACCTGACTGACCGACAATGACCACACTGACCGACGTGACCCGACTGACTGACGTACATGACTTGACCCAACTCAGCTGTTATGAACCAATTTTCAATAGTGGTTAAGAATCATATTGTCTTTCAACTGACCCCTGCACATTTGAACTACATCATGTAATGATGAGTGAAGACGTCCTCGTTAAGTTAGGTCACTTGTGTCATTCAAACTAATTTCTCCATTTATAACTTTGCATTGGTTAAAACTGTTCAATGTCTAGACAGCTGTACTGGTATGTAGATAAACTTTCATGTCATTATCCCCACAAACCTTCTCTTTCAAACCTTTCCAATAACAGTTTTGAAAGCTCTTAATCAGTATTTTATTTCCTTTCACATTTATTTTCACCAACTGATAGCTACCAATTTGTTCGCAAGCAAACCTGTGGACACCATACCAATGCAAACTACTAGTGGTGATGCATCTGGCTCGACTGTCAGGGAAGGTACAGTAAATGTAGATGTTAGGTATGCAAGGGAAGAAGGAAGGATTCATGCTTACAAGTGTACTTGAGCTTCTTTCTTTGCGACCATTGCCAAATTGTAAACTATATAGTTAGCCTGTATTGTTGGACCTATAATATTATAGATACAGAGAGCTATGCATTGGTTCCCTGTAATCACCATACCACCCTAACTTCACGCAAAGACAGTAGATTGCCCTCTTGTTTTGTTGGTGTACGGTAATTAACTCCCTGTGTTCCCTTATGTCGCCTAGCTACTGTGTTATAAATATGTAGTTGCAGTGATAGACACTGTAGTCGCTGTCCTCGTTAGTCAAATTGTAACCACTTTTTCAATCCCAATTATAATCTACAAAGCCGAAACCGCCAAAATTGCCATGTGATCGAGTAAACATCAGTTTTGTATCTTCAGACACTTTAGTGGGTTATTGCACCTGTTCAGGGGAACCACACCGTAAACTTCAACACATGCCGTAAGTAAGAGAACTTTTTCCTTGTTTCGAGCAGTTAGATTCTCCCGACCTTTTCAAGTATAATTCTCTCTATTTCTGGGGGAATGTGGTCAAACCATCAATGAAAATCACATAGCTGCAGGATAGCAAAATCAGCGAGGGCTTCATCAAAGCTATCCTATCAAAGAACAGTTAATGCCCTAACCATCCTTAGTTTACCGTATTATACCATAATACTTGGAATTGTTGGTAGAATTTGTCAATACGCTGGCACGGTAGACAAGCCATGAGACGTACATACATGTAAGCTTTTGGTATGCATGGACAAGCAATATTACTGTTGCCCTACTCTTGACATGGATGTATGTATTTATCAGAACTGATCTCTAAAAGGATCTGTCTGAAGTACTTCGAATTTGAGCACACTTAGATAGTGCAGCATGATTGTATTATCGTACCTGATGTAAAGAGTCAGCAAAACGAGATATTTGTTTTGGGTTTTCTTGTTTTAACGATAGCCAGCAAATCAGTGGAGACCACCCCAATGCAAACCACTACTGGTGATGATCCTTCTATCGTGGTGAGAATTACATACTTAATTACATACAGTTTCGAAGTAAGAGAATATTGTGTTTGGGGAGTAAGATTTTAGATTAAAAAATCTGATGATGATCTGAGCAATTATGATATTACTTTGTTGTACAATATTGTATGTTGTCTATAATTATCACATACAGTGTTGACTACAGAGATATCACAGAAAAAGAAAAGAAATAAGCTTGGAATACTGTAAATAAATAGAAAAAAAATACTGAAATTGTGATATTTTTCCCCCTTTGTCATCCAAATTGTAAAGATACCCATGAAACTATTCGGTTATGATGTCACTCTTTGTAGGAGAGAAGGCTTGATGTTGTGATTGACATTTAAAGTACATTCCATGAATCTTGGAAACATCAACACTATCAGTAGGACCAATTAGAACATTCGGTTTGTAATAGCTTAATTAGAATCGTCAGAGATTTGCAATGAATTTGACACAAAGCATAGGCGTAGGAGCCTAATCTGATTTTGGGGGGCTGTAACGACTAGCCCGGAAAATACAACCAACATTTTTTGCGCGCTTCGCCCGCGTTCAACATCTTAATGTGCTATCATATAGGCATTTATCGGTTATTACATCACATGCTGATAAGTGATGAATATATAAATAAATACCAAATATTAAAGTGCTGTTATCATGATATAAAACATGCTCAAGAGCACTAGAAAAGAACCAATTCCTGGAATACTGTATAAAGGAATGAACGCCTATATGACATGCAAATTAAGATGTTGAACGCGCGCGGGGCGCAGGAAAAATTTTGGTTATATTTCCCGTGTTATTACCCTTCCATATTGGTTATAATTATTGAGCAAGTCGTTACAATAATAACGATAATAATAATATCAGTTTAACCATTGAAAAACACATTACAAGTTATTCTTTTTTTCAGTAGGTGCCCGAAAAATTCTCAGCATATTGCCCGAATTTTCACCACAAAAAAAATGAAAAACACATTGCAAATTATTCTTCTTTCAGTAGGTGCCCGAAAAATTCTCAGCATATTGCCCGAATTTTCACCACAAAAAAAAATGAAAAACGCATTGCAAATTATTCTTCTTTCAGTAGGTGCCTGAAAAATTCTCAGCATATTGCCCGAATTTTCACCCCCCCCCCCCAAAAAAAATGAAAAACACATTGCAAATTATTATTCTTTCAGTAGGGGCCTGAAAAATTCTTAGCATATTGCCCGAATTTTCACCCAAAAAATTGAAAAACACAAAAAAAAATTCTTCTTTCATTAGTTGCCCGAAAAATTCTCAGCATATTGCCCGAATTTTCACCAAACTGTTTGGTTGGGGGGCTGCAGCCCCCCGACCTCCTACGCCTATGACACAAAGTATCAAGGCATCAATGTTTCCAGATTGCCTGAATTACTCCCAAACAAAATGTCTGTGCATGGAGTGTATATAGGATGAGGAACCACCTTTCCATGTGACGTTGATGTTTCTTCCTCGTTCAGCATATTGTTCTGTAGGTCTTTGTTAGCTATTTTAATACTCCAATAAAAGTATAAAGAAAAAGCTGAATGATCGTGTACTGCTGTCAAAGGTCATATATTTTCCATAATAAGATAAGATATGTCACTTCATGGATTGCTTGCTTGCTATTAGGTAACTTGTTATGTTATTATTAGATAAAAGACTGCTTGGATGTCTTCAATGCTGGTAATACAATCGATGGCATCTACACAATCAAACCAACTAACTGGACTGGGGATTCATTTGATGTCTTCTGTAACATGACTGACGGAGGAGGATGGACGGTAAGTCTAGAATGACATCCTATAGTATAGACGATGTATTTTATATGTATAATATGACGGACGGAGGAGGATGGACGGTATGTCTAGTATGACATCCTATAGTATAGACAATATATTGTATATGTATAATATGACTGACGGAGAAGGATGAACGGTAAGTCTAGTAAGACATCCTATAGTATAGACGATATATTGTATATGTATAATATGACTGATGGAGGTGGATGGACGGTAAGTCTAGTATGACATCCTATAGTATGTGCGATATATATGTATAATATGACTGACGGAGGTGGATGGACGGTAAGTCTAGTATGACATCCTATAGTATGTGCGATATATATGTATAATATGACTGACGGAGGTGGATGGACGGTAAGTCTAGTATGACATCCTATAGTATGTGCGATATATTGTATATGTATAATATGACTGATGGAGGAGGATGGATGTTGAGTCTAGTATGACATCCTATAGTATGTGCGATATATATGTATAATATGACTGACGGAGGTGGATGGACGGTAAGTCTAGTATGACATCCTATAGTATGTGCGATATATTGTATATGAATAATATGACTGACGGAGGTGGATGGACGGTCAGTCTAGTATGACATCCTATAGTATAGACGATATGTTGTATAATATGACTGATGGAGGAGGATGGACGGTAAGTCTAGTATGACATCCTATAGTATAGACGATATATTGTATATGTATAATATGACTGATGGAGGAGGATGGATGTTGAGTCTAGTATGACATCCTATTGTATAGACGATATATTGTATATGTATAATATGACTGACGGAGGAGGATCGATGTTGAGTCTAGTATGACATCCTATTGTATAGACGATATATTGTATATGTATAATATGACTGACGGAGGAGGATGGATGTTGAGTCTAATATGACATCCTATTGTATAGACGATATATTGTATATGTATAATATGACTGACGGAGGAGGATGGACGGTAAGTCTAATATGACATCCTATTGTATAGACGATATATTGTATATGTATAATATGACTGACGGAGGTGGATGGACGGTTAGTCTAGTATGACATCCTATAGTATAGACGATATATTGTATATGTATAATATGACTGATGGAGGAGGATGGATGTTGAGTCTAGTATGACATCCTATATTATGTGCGATATATATGTATAATATGACTGACGGAGGTGGATGGACGGTAAGTCTAGTATGACATCCTATAGTATGTGCGATATATTGTATATGAATAATATGACTGACGGAGGTGGATGGACGGTCAGTCTAGTATGACATCCTATAGTATAGACGATATGTTGTATAATATGACTGATGGAGGAGGATGGACGGTAAGTCTAGTATGACATCCTATAGTATAGACAATATATTGTATATGTATAATATGACTGACGGAGGTGGATGGACGGTTAGTCTAGTATGACATCCTATAGTGCAGACGATATATTGTATATGTATAACATGACTGACGGAGGTGGATGGACGGTAAGTCTAGTATGACATCCTATAGTATGTGCGATATATTGTATATGTATAATATGACTGACGGAGGTGGATGGACGGTAAGTCTAGTATGACATCCTATAGTATGTGCGATATATTGTATATGTATAATATGACTGACGGAGGTGGATGGACGGTTAGTCTAGTATGACATCCTATAGTATAGACCATATATTGTATATGTATAACATGACTGACGGAGGTGGATGGACGGTTAGTCTAGTATGACATCCTATAGTACAGACGATATATTGTATATGTATAATATGACTGACGGAGGAGGATGGACGGTAAGTCTAGTATGACATCCTATAGTATAGACCATATATTGTATATGTATAATATGACTGACGGAGGAGGATGGACGGTAAGTCTAGTATGACATCCTATAGTATAGACCATATATTGTATATGTATAATATGACTGACGGAGGAGGATGGACGGTAAGTCTAGTATGACATCCTATAGTATAGACCATATATTGTATATGTATAATATGACTGACGGAGGAGGATGGACGGTAAGTCTAGTATGACATCCTATAGTATAGACCATATAGTGTATATGTATAATATGACTGACGGAGGAGGATGGACGGTAAGTCTAGTATGACATCCTATAGTATAGACCATATATTGTATATGTATAATATGACTGACGGAGGAGGATGGACGGTAAGTCTAGTATGACATCCTATAGTATAGACCATATATTGTATATGTATAATATGACTGACGGAGGAGGATGGACGGTAAGTCTAGTATGACATCCTATAGTATAGACCATATATTGTATATGTATAATATGACTGACGGAGGAGGATGGACGGTAAGTCTAGTATGACATCCTATAGTATAGACCATATATTGTATATGTATAATATGACTGACGGAGGAGGATGGACGGTAAGTCTAGTATGACATCCTATAGTATAGACGATATATTGTATATGTATAATATGACTGACGGAGGTGGATGGACGGTAAGTCTAGTATGACATCCTATAGTATAGACCATATATTGTATATGTATAATATGACTGACGGAGGAGGATGGACGGTAAGTCTAGTATGACATCCTATAGTATAGACCATATATTGTATATGTATAATATGACTGACGGAGGAGGATGGACGGTAAGTCTAATATGACATCCTATTGTATAGACGATATATTGTATATGTATAATATGACTGACGGAGGTGGATGGACGGTTAGTCTAGTATGACATCCTATAGTATAGACGATATATTGTATATGTATAATATGACTGATGGAGGAGGATGGATGTTGAGTCTAGTATGACATCCTATATTATGTGCGATACATATGTATAATATGACTGACGGAGGTGGATGGACGGTAAGTCTAGTATGACATCCTATAGTATGTGCGATATATTGTATATGAATAATATGACTGACGGAGGTGGATGGACGGTCAGTCTAGTATGACATCCTATAGTATAGACGATATGTTGTATAATATGACTGATGGAGGAGGATGGACGGTAAGTCTAGTATGACATCCTATAGTATAGACAATATATTGTATATGTATAATATGACTGACGGAGGTGGATGGACGGTTAGTCTAGTATGACATCCTATAGTGCAGACGATATATTGTATATGTATAACATGACTGACGGAGGTGGATGGACGGTAAGTCTAGTATGACATCCTATAGTATGTGCGATATATTGTATATGTATAATATGACTGACGGAGGTGGATGGACGGTAAGTCTAGTATGACATCCTATAGTATGTGCGATATATTGTATATGTATAATATGACTGACGGAGGTGGATGGACGGTTAGTCTAGTATGACATCCTATAGTATAGACCATATATTGTATATGTATAACATGACTGACGGAGGTGGATGGACGGTCAGTCTAGTATGACATCCTATAGTATAGACGATATGTTGTATAATATGACTGATGGAGGAGGATGGACGGTAAGTCTAGTATGACATCCTATAGTATAGACAATATATTGTATATGTATAATATGACTGACGGAGGTGGATGGACGGTTAGTCTAGTATGACATCCTATAGTGCAGACGATATATTGTATATGTATAACATGACTGACGGAGGTGGATGGACGGTAAGTCTAGTATGACATCCTATAGTATGTGCGATATATTGTATATGTATAATATGACTGACGGAGGTGGATGGACGGTAAGTCTAGTATGACATCCTATAGTATGTGCGATATATTGTATATGTATAATATGACTGACGGAGGTGGATGGACGGTTAGTCTAGTATGACATCCTATAGTATAGACCATATATTGTATATGTATAACATGACTGACGGAGGTGGATGGACGGTTAGTCTAGTATGACATCCTATAGTACAGACGATATATTGTATATGTATAATATGACTGACGGAGGAGGATGGACGGTAAGTCTAGTATGACATCCTATAGTATAGACCATATATTGTATATGTATAATATGACTGACGGAGGAGGATGGACGGTAAGTCTAGTATGACATCCTATAGTATAGACCATATATTGTATATGTATAATATGACTGACGGAGGAGGATGGACGGTAAGTCTAGTATGACATCCTATAGTATAGACCATATATTGTATATGTATAATATGACTGACGGAGGAGGATGGACGGTAAGTCTAGTATGACATCCTATAGTATAGACCATATAGTGTATATGTATAATATGACTGACGGAGGAGGATGGACGGTAAGTCTAGTATGACATCCTATAGTATAGACCATATATTGTATATGTATAATATGACTGACGGAGGAGGATGGACGGTAAGTCTAGTATGACATCCTATAGTATAGACGATATATTGTATATGTATAATATGACTGACGGAGGAGGATGGACGGTAAGTCTAGTATGACATCCTATAGTATAGACCATATATTGTATATGTATAATATGACTGACGGAGGAGGATGGACGGTAAGTCTAGTATGACATCCTATAGTATAGACGATATATTGTATATGTATAATATGACTGACGGAGGAGGATGGACGGTAAGTCTAGTATGACATCCTATAGTATAGACCATATATTGTATATGTATAATATGACTGACGGAGGAGGATGGACGGTAAGTCTAGTATGACATCCTATAGTATAGACCATATATTGTATATGTATAATATGACTGACGGAGGAGGATGGACGGTAAGTCTAGTATGACATCCTATAGTATAGACCATATATTGTATATGTATAATATGACTGACGGAGGAGGATGGACGGTAAGTCTAGTATGACATCCTATAGTATAGACCATATATTGTATATGTATAATATGACTGACGGAGGTGGATGGAGTATGTGCGATATATTATCAGTGTGTAAATTTAGCGGTCGTCCGAGACGACCAAATTACTTGCCGGACAACCAAAACTTGTCAAATCGTGAAGTACTGGTTGCCCGGCGGACAACCAAGAACTATCGAAAAGGCTGGTTAATGTTCGGTGAAAATAACGGAAAAAGACACGGAAACAAGCGTGAAACCAAAAACGTAAAACGACATTTCACATAAGAGGAAACTCATTCCAAACTCCACCTTCATCTCATAAATAATATACGTAGCATGCCCTCACATTGACATGGACCACTCAGACCAAGATTCATGGTATTTTCTGTTCCGTCCGTTTGTCAACAAAGGCCAATCAGAGTTCAGGTTTACCCCTACGGGCAAAGACCCCGCCCATCCACCACATTTTTTTTTATCTCAATACATTACATGTATAGAGATATTGTAACAGTAAGTGGGACTCTCTCTTCTCTTAAATATTTTTCAGCGTCTTCATACAAAGTTCTTTTTCTCTGAAATTTCCAGAGCAAGCATATATCATATAGGCCAACAAAAGTTACTATTTTTTATTCCAGAATTGTATCTCATTCCATGACTTTTTCACCGATTTATGTCCAAATTTGGCCAAATCCCTCTGAAAAACCGTTGAACCATGGCTTTTTTGCACACGCTACAAAACTTGTTTGTTTCCTTGTTTTTGATAATTAAGCCCCGCCTCCAAGTTTGGTTTGTAGCAGATTGGCAATGACTCAAGCCCCGCCTCCAAGTCTGGTTTGTAGCAGATTGGCAATGACTCAAGCCCCGCCTCCAATTCTGGTTTGTAGCAGATTGGTTAGGACTCATGGCAGCTACATGTTAGATATACGAAATTGGCCACCCTCGCGACCAATTTCTATACTGTTGTGAGATATGCTGCTGGTACTGGTAGTGTATTGCACACTAATTTCATACACATTGTCGTACTACATTTAATTTATATTAGGACTTCGTCTGTTTATAGCTCCATGGTTTTAGTAATATCAATTTAAGGATTGTACTGTTGTTCAGGTAGTTTTTCAGAGCAAGAGTCATGATAAGTTTGTTTGATTGCCCATCAGGTATTTTTGTATAATTACGTATACACATTGTTGTGTTTACAAGTTTAGGCTCTAAGAGGCCTACAGTAGTGCATCCTATATTAGACTTTCATTTAGTAATGGCCACATTAGCATTGTACTGGTGGTGTTCAGGCAGTTTTGGGGCAGGGTGCAGTAAGTTTGTTCGATTGCCTTACAGTGTGTTTTAATTTTAACTTAAGTTTCCAACTTATATTTTAACTGTGACTCCATAAATTTAACATAATGTGAATGGTATAAACAACAACTATTAATTTGGAATCGAGTGTATATTGTGCATTTCTAGAATGAAGCATCATTATGAATTAACAGCTTGTTTGGTATATTTCTTTAACCCCCCCCCCCCAAAAAAAAAAGAAGAAAGAATTAAGAACAAAAATTATAATCTATCACATTTTATTTTCACTGGAGTATGTATAAAAGAGGAGCCAGCCATAGCATCACAACTTTTATAAGTCTATAAAAATTAAATAAGGTTATGTTTTATTTATAAGGATATAAGATGTATAACTATAAGGTTATAAGAAGTATGTTTAGCTTTCTTTTGAACCTGTGATGTTTGACATCAAATATTCAAAGAATTAAAAGAAAATACTAAAATGGAGAGGAACTGGGGTGGCTATAAGGAGAGGAGGAGGCCACCAATCACTTTCAATTAAAAACTTGTAATCTACTTGTACATTATTTTTTCCAAGTCATAAATCCACGAAATCTTCATGTCAAAATTATTGAGAAGGAAAAACGTGGGTTGTTTTGATACTTGGAAGTGTACACAGTTTTGATGGTAGTCACCACTACAGTCTACAGTAACGTACAGTAGGTCGATAGGCCTAGCTTTCTCAAGGTGGGCATCAAGAATATGGTCGAGTTGTTCGCCTCTTATTATTTGACTGTTGTGATTGACGTCAAACTATATGACCAAAAATATTATATATATTGATATTGATAATTGTAGAGACAGAGCAAAGATATGAAACTAGGAATCGAAATTAGAACTTCCAGTATTGAGATACTGCATCATTGATGCTCTTGTTTTGAGAAAGAAACACGAAGTACACACTCACTACTAGGTTAACGGAAAACATAACAAAATACATTTTTGAACGACATCTTTCATTATTTCTTTTCAAAAACCACAACTTCTTCAGTCAAGACCCAAAAGTTCTCCTACTCCTACAAATCAGTGGATTTGTTTGAAAATAAATATATCATAACAATCAACTGCAAGGTACAGGGTTACCAAAACTTCATTACAGAGATTTTCGTGCTAAAAATAGATAATGATGCTTTACCAAGATTCCCGTGATTTGATTGGCTAGTAGTCCGTACCGATTGTCTGCAAACATTCTTGCATTTTCAGTGCTCAATGAACACGAAGTAAGTTGTTTAACAACAATAATTTGCAACGTTTACTTTCCCTTGTGTAGAGATAACAAAGTTTGTGGTAAAGGCTATCATATGTGTGCACTCAATGATCATAACGTTAGGCCTTGCCTCATATTTGTAACGTACATTTTGACAACAATCACTGGTGGTACGAAGATACACTTGAATTGTTTCTGAGACTATCACGTAATATTTTAATCATTGTTTTGATCAGAAAATGTTATGACTTTTGTGGGAAGCTTACATATCTGATCCTGAAAGGATATTTTATCTCACAGTATGTTTCTTTTCTCTGCAATAAGAGTTGCTAATGTGAAATGTGCATCCATACCACAGTAGTTTCTGTTGCAAACTTTTTCGCGGCTCAATTGACCACGTGCTTCAGTAAAGTTGATTTTGGAGCAACATTCGTGTGTAAACTTCTGTACTTTAGAACATTGAAGTTTGATTTTTAATCGACATTGCGTAAAAATCTATTCACATAGGCCTACTGTAATTTCGCACAGATGATTGTTTGCAAAGAGCCCAGGATAAATGTGGATCAGGTTTTGATGATTTGCGCAAGTGTAGTTGAAAATGAAGTTCGAACAGGCCTATGTAACTTCAGTAGTACAGTGTGGAATTTAATGAGAGATATACACACTGTAGACCTACATTGATTTTGAAGAGTTTGGCTGTTGGAAGCGCTGCAAGGTCAAAGCATGGAGCTACTACAGAGTTGGCGAGTAGGGAAGTACAAGGGCGGATGAAGGAGGGGGCTAGGGGTAAAAAATTTCAAAACGGCAGGGTGGGCGAAAGGAGGAGTGGACCGGGCCGCCCTGTCAAACACCGAAGCTAAGACACTGAGCCATCTGCCCTATAATATTGTGTATATCATTCACAAAGTATAGGCAGTGATACTTTAGAGGTCTTGTAAATAATAATAATAAATACTACTAACCTCTAATAATTGTTCTGTCTAGTCTAACCCTCCTTGCGTCGGTCCAGGGATCTTGAACTGTCAGTTCCAGAATAGATCCGTATATATGAAAATCCTTATAAATGAATAAATGTATCACTGAATCCGCTAGTACTTGGTGGGTTGCATTGCTACATCCCACACATGAATGTCCGGTGGATTCCCGAAGAATATACGAAAAATATGTGAAGTATCGGCCTTTTTAGCCAGCTATCGCTGTAGTGTAGGCAATGGTATATATTGTAGTTATAAAGTAATATTACGGCTTAGGGAACGACCTTTGCTGACCGATTCCATGAACGAAGTGACTGATAAAAATATGTCGCTCTACACTTGAACTTATGACCCCAAAACTTTCTCTCGTTGGACACTGGTCCTCTTTGTTCAAGTTTACTATAAATGGGAGTAAAGATAAGCAAGAAAGTTGGGCGACAGAATGTCTATAAACAAAATAAGTAGGCTGTTCCACTTTACGAGAGGGAATATATAGGCTCGCTTGCAGTGCGGTCACTACATCTAGCTCCCCCCTAGATTGCTAATAATAATGGAAGGCAATCGATTAGAACTGCGTAGCTAAAATGACTAGCTACTAACTTCATGGATAAATCTGCTGGGCCAATGAACATGTCGGCCACTACGAGTTACTCTATCTGGTCTATTAACTTGAGGCGGAGAAGAAATATTACTTTGTTTACGAAGAATAGGCGTAGGCAATGAACGTACTGGAGGCTTACCAGATGGTGGCTTCCTAGAAGGTGGCTCACTAGGTCGTGATGATTGATCTGATAGTAGTTCGTCACTGAAATCTTTATCTAAGTATGCTACCTTCAAGCGATCTATACTAACAATTTCTTCCCTGGTGATGTAATCTAGCTTGAAAAACTTATCGCCTTTGCTAATTACACGATATGGTCCTTTGTACGGGGACTGTAGCGACTTACGAACTGCGTCAGTGCGAACCCACACATGTGTACAAGTTTGTAGATTCTTGTCTAACTGGCTGGTGTGACGTGACGGCCTAGTTATTGCTGGACGTAGATTTGCCATATGCTGCTTTAAGCGATCTGAATATTTGCTCGGGTCCGTCAGGGCAGGAGTGTCAATGGGTGTTACTAGTTCGCATGGTAATGTAAGTGGAGCACCAAAAACTAATTCTGCAGCGGAGCAGTTAATGTCGGCTTTAACCGTGGCGCGGATACCTAGGAGTGCAAGCGGAAGTGCTTCTGTCCAGTTTGTAGAATCCGGCTGCGCTTTGAGCGAGGCTTTTAGCTGTCGATGAAAGCGCTCTACTAAACCGTTCGCTGCAGGATGGTATGAAGTTGTGCGAATGCGTTTCGAACCGAGCATGCGACTGAGCTCTCTGAATAGTGATGATTCAAATTGCGATCCCCTGTCTGTGGTGATTACAGATGGTACTCCAAATATTGTGACCCATCGCTGAATGAATACCTTGGCTACTGTTTCAGCTGTGATGTCACTGATAGGTACAGCCTCCGGCCATCGAGAGAAACGATCAACTATAGTAAGAAGGTACGTATATCCGTTTGATGGTGGAAGTGGTCCTACAATGTCAATATGAATGTGTTCAAAACGTGCATTAGGTGTTACGAAGGTACCTACCGGTGCCACGTTGTGGCGATGTACCTTGGCCTGCTGACACCTGATGCATGAGCGAGTCCATTCACGAACGTCTCGATTGATACCGGGCCACACGAAACGTTTAGTGATGAGATGTTGTGTTGCCCGAATGCCTGGATGAGATAAAGAATGCAGGGAGTCGAAAACTGCACGACGAAATCTTTGTGGCACATATGGTCTGGATGTGCCTGTAGAGATGTCACAAGTGATGGTACCTTGAGATGACGGTAACGGAACTTCTTTGAATTGCAAAGTCGACGACTGACGTAGCTTGCTGAGCTCTTCGTCGACTTCCTGTTCCGCTGATATCGCTTTAAAATCTATATTCGAAGCACTGACTGTGTTGATCGTGCTTCGAGATAAGGCATCTGCTACAACGTTATCTTTACCTTTGATATGACGTATGTCCGTAGTAAACTGTGAGACGAAATCCAAATGACGAATTTCTCGTGGTGAGTACTTGTCAGGACTAGTCAAGAATGAATATGTAAGTGGCTTATGATCTGATAAGACGTGAAATTGTCTACCTTCTAGGAGATGACGAAAGTAGCGAATGGTGAGATATACAGCCAATAACTCGCGACCGAATGTGCTGTAACGAGTTTCCGCTTTCTGTAGGCGCTTCGAAAAGAATGCGATTGGCTCCCAGTTACCTCCCACTAACTGCTGGAGAACCCCACCTACAGCTACGTCCGAAGCGTCCACCATCAGACAGAGCTGGGCGGTAGGGTGTAGATGATTGAGAAGTGTAGATTGTGCAAGTGAAGCTTTGACATTCGAAAATGCCTGTAACTGAATATCCGTCAAGGTGATAGGCATGTTCTTAAGATTAGTTCGTAAGAGATCAGTCAGAGGTTGAATGATGATAGCACAGTTTGGAATGAACCGTCTATAGAAATTAACAAGCCCCAGAAACTCTCGTAACTTGCGGAGTGTATCAGGTGGCGGAAAGTCAGTGATTGCTTTGACTTTGTCCGTTAATGGAGTAATGCCACTTGCATCGACGTGATGTCCTAGAAAATCCAGAGATGAAACGCCGAAAATGCTCTTCGAAGGATTGATTACTATTCCGTGTTCATGAAGGCGATCGAAGAGTTGTCGCAGATGATCGTAGTGCTCTTCATGTGAAGAACTAGCGATGAGCAGGTCATCGATGTACGCATATACGAATGGGAGGCCTCGTAATACTTGGTCGATGAAACACTGAAATGTCTGGGCACTATTCCTGAGACCGAATGGCATTCTCACAAATTCGAACAAGCCAAATGGGGTAGTGATGGCAGTTTTGGGAACGTCATCTGGCTCGACAGGTATCTGATGATAAGCTCTTACAAGGTCAATCTTGGAGAAAATGGTTTTACCATGGAGAGAAGATGTAAAGTCATGAATATGTGGTATGGGGTACCTATCAGGCACTGTTGAATCGTTGAGGGCCCGGTAGTCACCACATGGATGCCAGTCACCAGACTTCTTAGGAACCATGTGAAGGGGTGAAGACCAACAGCTCTCTGAGGGCCTGACGATTCCTAGTTGGATCATGTGTTCGAATTCGTCTTTCGCAATCCGATATTTGTCCGACACTAATCTACGAGGCCGTGCGAATACAGGGGTACCCTTTGTAATAATGTGATGGGTAATGTTATGCTTGATTGCCGTTTCCTTGTAGCATGGTCTGGTGATGTCCGGATATGTGTCGAGTAACGCGTGATACTGCGATTGTAGATTGGAGATACGATAAGACGGACTCGGCGACGTGTCTGTTGAAGTGCGCACGTTTACGCTGAGCGATGTTTCGAGATCGATTAGCTTGCGATGTTTGACGTCCACGGCTAATGAAAAGTGAGCGAGGAAATCAGCACCTAGTAATGGCGATGCTACATCGGCTAGTATGAAGACCCAGCGATAAACGCGTCGTAGACCAATGTCGAGTGTGAATGACCTCTCACCAAAGGCAGAGATGGGTGTCTGGTTTGCGGCATTTAAGGTAAACAATGGCTGTTTCCCTTTTTCCACTTTTGTCGCAGGAAAGACGCTCACCTCAGCCCCGGTGTCAACTAAAAATCTGGAACCTGTCCGGCCGTCAGTGATATAAAATAAACGACTGCTGGATGATGCGCCATGACGATTCGTCGTTCCTAATCGCTGGCTGTTGAGTTTGGGGACTTGTTTTGGTTGCCGGATGTCTGAAAGTTACATGGTGGTGTACATTTCTCCGCTGCAGCACCATATTGCCAGTGGTACCAACACTGAGATCCAGCATGGGAACGCTCAGAAGACGGAGACCTTGTTCGTCGTTGGGATGACTTACCATCCCTCGGTTTAGACCGGCTCCTATTGGTTCGGTTACCTTGCTGTCTACCTAGGGCCTCGACTTTCAGTGTGAGAGCTGCGACCATTTCCCTCAATTCTGCCATCTCTGTAGAAGGTGCATTGACAGAATTAACCGTAGGGGTAGGTGCAATGGCCGAGACCTGATGGACAGACGGGGTTACTTCCATGATTTTGTCTGCAATGACTGCAAGTTGCTCAAGGTCGATTGTCTCGCTAGTGGTTGCTAGAATAAGCTGCACATTAGTCGGTAGTCGCTGTAAGAATAGCTGGCGGAGGAAATTGTCATCTAATCTGCTATCCCCGAGAAGCTGGCGCATGCGCCGTAATAGTTGTGACGGTTTGCGATCGCCGAGTTCCTCTGATATGAGTAGTTGATGTAGCCGCCTTTGTTCCGACGCACTTGTTCGCTTAATCAGCTCGGACTTCAATGTAGAATACGGTTGTTTGGCGGGCGTGTGCAACAATAAATCCCTAACTTCCTGTGCTATCTCGGGCTGAAGGGAAGCGACAACGTATGCGTATTGCGTCTGCTCTGACGTAATGCCACGCGTGGTAAACTGCGCTTCGACCTGTGCGAACCAAATGGTCGGATCGTTCGGCCAAAAGGGAGGTAGTTTCAAACTAACTGCAGCGAGTCTTGACTGGGTTTCGGTTTTTTTCTCTGGATCGGTCATGATGACATAAACAATTTAGTTACATGAAATGTTATAGAATATTAAGGATATACACGCTTAATTTAACTCTTGAAGTGCTTGTAATTCCTTGCTGAACGATTTGACCAGCTCTATATGCCACTTACGCTTGATCGATGAAATCGCGTGTAGACCGTCATATAAGTGTGTGAAATTGTTTCGAATTCTACGCAGTGGACGACCGGAGCGAGATCGGCGTTTGTCGGCTTTGCGGATAGATGTGTGCCAAGACAAATTCCAAGGCTGAATGATGTTCGGTGCGTTACGATTGTACTCCTTAATTTGCCGATTGATGGCGTCAATTGTTATATTGTGCTGATGTTGGAATGTAGATAGTTCGGCTGCCGTGAAAATGGGCGATCGTAAGTTCCTATACTGTTGGAATTTTAAGAACGACGCAGGTGGAATAGTGGCGAATGATACGATAGACTTGGGGTGTGTGGCGAGTACGCTATGTTTGAAACGTTCTAACTCGTTGAAAAGCTCATGCGATGTTACGCGAGATGGTTTGAGGGCGCGCTTTCCCCTGGAGTCCCGACTAGAAAATTCTGTGAGATCGTTGATGCCTGCAGCTACTTTAACTATTACCCAACTATCACTGATATAATGTCGGAGCCTGGATAGTGTCGGTGATAATAAATCTTGGACTGTAGCTCCCCGTTTAATAATATAGTCTATGTTTATGTCGTAACTCGCTGGTAATGAATAACGCTCGAATGAATATGAACGAGAATCCGCCACGAATAGAAAATGAATGTTCATGCCGGGTTTGACCGATATTCTAAGCGAGTGTATAAGCTAGTAAATTATGAAATGTCATGTGACTACACAAACTGTACTGGCTGAACTGTTCGTTTACACACAGTCAATATCCTGATAAACTCACAAGGAAGAATTAAACTATCACGTCGGGGTCACCAATTTAGAGGTCTTGTAAATAATAATAATAAATACTACTAACCTCTAATAATTGTTCTGTCTAGTCTAACCCTCCTTGCGTCGGTCCAGGGATCTTGAACTGTCAGTTCCAGAATAGATCCGTATATATGAAAATCCTTATAAATGAATAAATGTATCACTGAATCCGCTAGTACTTGGTGGGTTGCATTGCTACATCCCACACATGAATGTCCG
Source organism: Apostichopus japonicus (assembly GCF_037975245.1). Lineage (NCBI taxonomy): Eukaryota > Metazoa > Echinodermata > Holothuroidea > Aspidochirotida > Stichopodidae > Apostichopus > Apostichopus japonicus. The sequence continues at coordinate 26,318,291 of NC_092569.1, read as the reverse complement.
GTGGATTCCCGAAGAATATACGAAATATATGTGAAGTATCGGCCTTTTTAGCCAGCTATCGCTGTAGTGTAGGCAATGGTATATATTGTAGTTATAAAGTAGTATTACGGCTTAGGGAACGACCTTCGCTGACCGATTCCATGAACGAAGTGACTGATAAAAATATGTCGCTCTACACTTGAACTTATGACCCCAAAACTTTCTCTCGTTGGACACTGGTCCTCTTTGTTCAAGTTTACTATAAATGGGAGTAAAGATAAGCAAGAAAGTTGGGCGACAGAATGTCTATAAACAAAATAAGTAGGCTGTTCCACTTTACGAGAGGGAATATATAGGCTCGCTTGCAGTGCGGTCACTACAATACTACACTAGTGTTAGTACAGTAGGTCATACAATAAACGTAATTGGAGTTCGATCGGGACGCAAGCTTTTTTTTTTACAGGACGCAAACTTTTTCAGGGGCTTGCGTCCCTGGGACCCAAAGTTTTTTTCGCTATAATAACATTACTGAAACTGAAACACTAGACCAGTACTATGACGCACCTACAGATTACCACATGGTTATTGTATCGTTACGCCCTGCAGCAAAACTTCATGTACCTAACTAATGTACACAATCTTTGCTACAGTTAGCATTATTAGAAAATAAAATCCAGCAAGGCCGTGGAAAGAAACACAGAATTTGATCTAGAATCCATGAAATCGCTCAACATTCACAGTTTCTTAGGAGTCCCAAACAAGTATTTTCTTCCGAACATAAATTAATATAGCTTTACAGGACGACCAAAATTTCAGCAGGACAACCAAAAATTGGTGTGCTGGTTGTCCTGGGGACAACCACTTTAAATTTCTTAAATTTATACACTGTATGTATAATATGACTGACGGAGGAGGATGGACGGTAAGTCTAGTATGACATCCTATAGTATAGACGATATATTGTATAATATGACTGACGGAGGTGGATGGACGGTAAGTCGATCTAGTATAACATCCTATAGTGTAGAAGATATATTGTATATGACTGACGGAGGAGGATACACTTTAATTAGTATGATATCCTATGTTTCATAAATACGGCGTATACGTTTGCCTCAAAATGTAGTAATTCTGTGCATATTGTCAGATTCTAAGCACCAGAGGTGTGCTCTGTACAATAGTAATACACACATTCTCATTCGTTTGTCACGCAAGGGTGATGGGTTCTGTTCCTTCCTTTACATTTTCAATGGCAGTGAATTTGCCACAAACAAAAAAAAGCCTTTCAGCATCCTCTAGAAACAAGTTTCAACTTAATACACTTATGGTTACACTAATGAAACCATGCAGATGGTAGCAGTACATTGATATTCTTCCCATTGAACTTTGCATCTTCCTTTGAATCTTAATTTTCTTGATTAATTTTGAACCTACAGTTCCAGTCCATTTGTGGTTATTACAGTGTTTGATTACAGTATCTATAAATTGGGAAATTTCAGAGTTGATGTGTTGCTCACTTGATATAAATTTAGAGTTTTATTACAAAAGCAATCTGCCTGTCACGATATTAGGCTCTTTCTCTTAGATAATGAGGTCATTTTAGATTTATTGAAGTAATCATCAAAGGGGAAATGAAGAATTGGGCATTTCAATACAAACCAGAGTTGAGCTCAAAATCTTTCAGAATGTTTCTCTTCCAAATGAATAGTGTGGAAGTTTGACAATAAGATTCCATTATTTGTAATGGGACAGAGTTAATATATTTAAGCAACAATATCCAGCAGTGGTCTAATTGTCTACATTACACACACAGACAGCAGTTCTACAGTTTTCTGTCCTGGTGTGTGTACAATCAACTATGGTAGAGGGTGAAATTCACTTTGCAATTTAAGTCAGTTCAGGTACAACGTCACACACATTCTAGGTTAGTTAGTCTAATGTAGTGGTCCTTTTATGTCAGTGAAAGATACAACAATGTGTGGAATCTGAGGCCTTGTTAGCATGATATCCTAAGAAATGCTTCATGTACTAGATTCCCTAAATATACAGCTAACTGCCTCATGGAAACTTCAATGCGTTCTGATTTTAAGGTAGGGTCTCACCTTTACCAATCCTTCCAAGTATTGATTGAAAAGTAGATGATGAAATTGTGGGTCACAAAAATCAGTTTTGGTGGGTCGCTGGTTTTTTCTAGACGTTAGAAGATTTATCTAAGTTTTGTTTCTTTTACTAAACATGAAGTCCATAGACCAAACTAGCTTTCTGAGCATCTATTCTGGGGGTGGGGGGGGGGGGCAAACTACACAAAGATTTCTGAGCATCCATTCTGAAGGGGAATAGGGGATTGGGGTCTGATGGGGGCTGGCTCAATCCTCATGGATGATCCTGGCATGTGGGTCTCAAAGGTTGTCGACTACTGTTTCAGATAATAACAAGTCTGTAGATACTATGTGGGAATCCCATACCACTGACAGAAGGGTAAATTACAGGTGAGAGTGGAGGACTTCAGTTTGGAACATTGTCAATTACTGCTTCATTCAGAGGTCATCCTTTGCTTATATGTAATAGAAGGAATACAGTCCACTTCTCAGTGAAAATGTTATTGAAATAAATTTATTCTTATTTATTATTAAAATTATTCTCTTTGTTTTTACATTATACAGGTGTTCCAACGTCGTGTTGATGGTTCCGTTGACTTCTATCGTAACTGGCAGAGCTATAAAGAAGGCTTTGGTGAGCTGGACCATGAGTTTTGGTTGGGAAATGATAAGTTGTATTACCTCACCAATCAAGGTGACTATCAACTTCGGATTGATATGGTGAACAGTCATGGAGCTTCATACTACGCTAAGTATAACTTGTTCAGGATCAACGATGAAAGTGACAATTACAAACTGTCTAAACTGGGAAATTACAGTGGAAATGCAGGTTTGTCCAAATTATAGGTTTCTCTCTCTGTCTGTTGTATACAAGTTCACTGTACTATTAAATGTCATGTTCTGTTTCTTTCATAATATACTCGGTAAGTATATTTTATCGTGTTATGTTCATTCTTTAGGGCAGCCAGCTGCATGACCTTCATTGTTTTTAAGCAACCCAAGAAGTCACCCCTGGACCTTGATTACCAGGGAAGTTCATTGGCATGCAACTTAATATATAGCTGTGGTAAGAATTTTACAGAGGTCACAAATACAGTAACAGTTTTAAGGCGATATACATTTTTGGTTCCTTGCTAAAAGCAAAGGAACCTATGCATTCAGGTTGGCGTGTGTGTGTGTGTATGTGTGTGTGTGTGTGTGTGTGTGTGTGTGACGCTTTAGTTTGTATGCACGATAACTCAACAAGGGATTGACTGATCATGATCAAACTTGGTGGGTGGGTGGCCCATAGTGAGTAGATGAACCCTATTGTTTTTGGTGCCCACAAAGGTCACCAAAGGTCAGTTGTGGTCCAAAAACCCAAAATACTAAAATTGCAATAACTCCCAGTGCCAATGTACGACAAGGTTGATATTTTGGGACAAGTTGTGAACTGGTTAGGGAAACATTTTGAAACTTAACGGTCATGTGATCTGAGGTCACCAAAGGTCAATTAATGTTAAAAAACTAGTATTTTTGCGATAACTTGAGAACGAAATGTCCGTTAGGGTTGGGAGTTGCTTCAGTGTAATCCAATTGTCGACCCACATCTGGGTGACCCTTGACCTCAATTTGACCTCTGGTGACCTTTTCATGTTTTGGGGATTTTTACAGTTTCGATGCTATTTTCAGATGTCAAAGGTACCTTCCGATCATAAATATCGATAGGTTGACCCCCGTGTGACCTTTGTGCGAACTTACATGGGGTCAAAGTTTTCGGTCGGAGTAAGGATAGCTGGACAGACTTGTCGTGTTGATTTTTGGAATCAGCAGATCAAACTACATTTGAAACCAAGGTCAAAAGGTCAAAGGTCACATTAGAAAAAATGTGCTTAGTTTGGGAGAAAACGGGCGAAAAAGAAAATGTTTGGTTTTGATGCTAGATTTGGATATCAAAGGTACCTTCCGATCAAAAATGTCAATGGGTTGACACCCGGGTGACCTTTGTGTGTAAAGTTATACAAGGTCAAAGTTAATTTTCAGACATTTAATGCAATAACTCCCAGTGCCAAGGTGTAACAAGGTTGATATTTTGGGACAAGTTGCAAATGGTATAGAGGAATATTTTCAAACTTAACGGTCATGTGATCCGAGGTCACCAAAGGTCAATTAATGTTAAAAAACTAGTATTTTTGCGATAACTTGAGAACGAAATGTCCGTTAGGGTTGGGAGTTGCTTCAGTGTAATCCAATTGTCGACCCACATCTGGGTGACCCTTGACCTCAATTTGACCTCTGGTGACCTTTTCATGTTTTGGGGATTTTTACAGTTTCGATGCTATTTTCAGATGTCAAAGGTACCTTCCGATCATAAATATCGATAGGTTGACCCCCGTGTGACCTTTGTGCGAACTTACATGGGGTCAAAGTTTTCGGTCGGAGTAAGGATAGCTGGACAGACTTGTCGTGTTGATTTTTGGAATCAGCAGATCAAACTACATTTGAAACCAAGGTCAAAAGGTCAAAGGTCACATTAGAAAAAATGTGCTTAGTTTGGGAGAAAACGGGCGAAAAAGAAAATGTTTGGTTTTGATGCTAGATTTGGATATCAAAGGTACCTTCCGATCAAAAATGTCAATGGGTTGACACCCGGGTGACCTTTGTGTGTAAAGTTATACAAGGTCAAAGTTAATTTTCAGACATTTAATGCAATAACTCCCAGTGCCAAGGTGTAACAAGGTTGATATTTTGGGACAAGTTGCAAATGGTATAGAGGAATATTTTCAAACTTAACGGTCATGTGATCCGAGGTCATCAAAGGTCAATTAATGTTAAAAAACTAGTATTTTGGGTGAAAAAATGGGCAAAGAAAAATTTTTTTGAATTTTTACAGTTTTGATGCTATATTCACGTCTCACCAATCAAAAATGTCAATAGGTTTTCCCCAGGTGACCTCTGTGTGTGAAGTTATATGAGGTCAAATTAAATTTTCAGACATTTAGTGCAATAATTCCCAGTTCCAAGGTGTGACACGGTTGATATTTTGGGACAAGTTGCAAATGGTATAGGGGAATATTTTCAAACTTAACGGTCATGTGATCCGAGGTCACCAAAGGTCAATTAATGATAAAAAACTAGTATTTTTGCGATAACTTGAGAACGAATTGTCCGTTAGGGTTGGGAGTTGCTTCAATTTACTCCAATTATCGACCCGCATCTGGGTGACCCTTGACCTCAATTTGACCTCTGGTGACCTTTTCATGTTTTGGGGATTTTTACAGTTTCGATGCTATTTTCAGATGTCAAAGGTACCTTCTGATCTTAAATGTCAATGGGTTGACCCCCGTGTGACCTTCGTGTGCGGAGTTATACGAGGTCAAAGTTAATTTTCAGACATTTAATGCAATAACTCTCGGTTCCAAGGTGTGACACGGTTGATATTTTGGGACAAGTTGCAAATGGTATAGGGGAATATTTTCAAACTTAACGGTCATGTGATCCGAGGTCACCAAAGGTCAATTAATGATAAAAAACTAGTATTTTTGTGATAACTTGAGAACGAACTGTCCGTTAAGGTTGGGAGTTGCTTCAATGTAATCCAGTTGTCGACCCGCATCTGGGTGACCCTTGACCTCAATTTGACCTCTGGTGACCTTTTCGTGTTTTGGGGATTTGTACAGTTTCGATGCTATTTTCAGATGTCAAAGGTACCTTCTGATCATAAATGTCAATAGGTTGACCCCCGTGTGACCTTCGTGTGCGAAGTTATACGAGGTCAAAGTTAAAAAATATTAATGAGGTCACGGGTCAAACGTGAAAAACTCCCAAGTTGCAATAACTTGGCTACTATTTATTGGAATTTCGTCAAACTTGGTATGATGATATTGGTAGATAGTCTCCACACACTGATGTGTGTTGCAATTGATATCATGCATGTTTATAAGGGGGGGGGGGGGGGGGCTAGCATTATTTTGTTATGAAAAGTTTGTATGCACAATAACTCAACAAGGGAATGACCAATCATTACCATACTTAGTGAGTGGGTGGCCCATAGTAAGTAGATTAACCCTGTTGATTTTGGTGCTCATATGAATATTAATGAGGTCATGGGGTCAAACGTAAAAAACTCCAAATTGCAATTACTTGGCTACTATTACTAGTCGGAATTTCGTCAAACTTGGTATGATGATAATGGTAGATAGTCTTCACACACTGATGTGTGTTGCAATTGATATCAGGGCTTAGCATAACTTTGGCAACAAAAGTTTGTGAGCATAAATTACTGTTGTTGTATTAGGGCTTTGTTAGAAATTTCCCTATGAATGGAACTAATGAACAGCAGCAAGGAACCATGAAATGTTTTCATTCTGGTTTAAAGCAACATTTTTCAGTTATTGTAGCAATGGGAGGGTGGAGAGGCAGGGTATGTTACTTTATGGATGGGGATGGTTGCAAATGGTTATATACGTTATCACATGGATGAAAATATCCTGCTATCACTGCTATGGAATATATGGATTACATTTTTATTTGGTTTTCAATACAATTTGTGTTGCTACATGGTGAATTGTCCAGTTCTGTAGTAAGCGTCTATGTCTTGTTTCTTTATTCCGCATGGTAATAATTTAAGCCTTATTATAGGTAAAACGAAATCCATTTCCGACCATGAACCATGCCGTGAAGTAATACAAGTCTATACAAGCCTTTTAATTCATTATTCTATTGTACATATTCCCTTTGTGACCATTTTTAAAAATATGATACTTATGGTGGAAACTCGTTTTAAAAGTGGCATCATTAGCTGTTTGAAATAAAAAAGGGTGGGAGCTGGGTTGGTCGTTCTTTTCGTTATTTTGGTTGGGCTTACTGCATCTTTCCATTAAAACCTTCAACATATTTTGAGTGAGTGTTCAAAGCTTGCCTTTTATCAGGGCTTCATTTCTTCTCCAGTCTGTTAGTTCATAAACCTTCAGGATTACTGACGCTTTTCAGGGGAATTCAAACTCTATATAATCCCTTCATGAATAGACGGTCAGTATCGTCGGGATTAAAGGGGATGACCGAATGCATATTTATCTAGGTGTGGCCCACTGGAACCAAGCCATATTGCACCTACCTCAAGATATGGTTGTATGTGACCTATTTGGACAGCTAAGCCATTCCTTACTATCTGAAGTTGATCACAGTATGTGGTCTGTGATTTCATTACATGCAATACTTTTTTTTAATTTCCTCCTGTTTTGATGAATGATTGAAATATTATGAAAGATAAATAAAGACATTCTCAGCTCAATTGCCCAGATGACATCATTCAGTCAGCAGTTAGCAGGTCTGCAATTGCACCAAATTTAAAGAAAAAATACCCTCATGAGAAAAATTGCTGTGAGGATGTGTTATTGACCCCAGATACACAACACTTTCAGCTAATGCTTCAATCATCCATGAAAAGATCCTATTAATTGCTGCCATAGTTTGTACTTTGTAGGAGCAAATCTTGAACATATTGGATTAACCCAACTCCTTTCTGCTGCCATCTTCACTCCAGAGTGGGTGGGTGTCGACAAGTCACCACTATATTTGCCTGAGAATATTCCTTCCTGTTACATTGCTACATTAACAAGACATAAAAATCCAGATAATTCAGTGAGAAATCATTTGCTATCATTATAATAATTAAAATGTGATTAGTAAGGTAATGGCTCTTGGCTGGTCTATACTAGTCCTAAGAAGCAGGATTAATAGTTATTGGATTAACTTACACTATGGTTCCTGGGTAATGGAGTGTTAGCTCAGTGGTTAACACCGGTGCCTTTCAATCATAAGGTCCCCGGTTCGAGTCACTCCCAGATTAATGTATGTCGTCCAGTTACAGGGTTGTTGACAATTAACAATTCATAATCATGGACGTTAAATATGAATGTGAGAGACTGACTTCGGTCAGCTTGCGGCTTTGATAAGCCAATTAGGCTTCTTTGCGAGTTTCTGCTTGCATGAGGATCTAATATACATATACATACATTAATATGTTTAAATATAGAATTAGAGTTAAAACAAAACTATTAAGTTTATTGTTGTAACGAACTGTGATATATCACATAGATCACATACAAGGACTAACACTTATATGCTAAGAAATCACAGAAACAAAGCATAATGAATGACAGTGATATGCTAAGACATCACAGAAACCAAGCATAATCACTGACAGAGATATGCTAAGACATCACAGAAACCAAGCATAATAACAGACAGTGATATGCTAAGACATCACATCAACCAAGCATAACGACAGACAGTGATATGCTGAAACATCACATAAACCAAGCATACTGACTGACAGAGATATGCTAAGACATCACAGAAGCAAACCATTATGACTGACAGAGATATGCTAAGACATCACATAAACCAAGCATAACGACAGACAGTGATATGCTGAAACATCACATAAACCAAGCATACTGACTGACAGAGATATGCTAAGACATCACAGAAACAAACCATTATGACTGACAGAGATATGCTAAGACATCACATAAACCAAGCATAATAACAGACAGAGATATGCTAAGACATTACAGAAACAAAGCATAATGACAGACAGTGATATGCTAAGACATCACATAAACCAAGCATAATGACTTACAGGGATATGCCAAGACATCACATAAACCAAGCATAACGACAGACAGTGATATGCTGAAACATCACATAAACCAAGCATACTGACTGACAGAGATATGCTAAGACATCACAGAAACAAACCATTATGACTGACAGAGATATGCTAAGACATCACATAAACCAAGCATAATAACAGACAGAGATATGCTAAGACATCACATAAACCAAGCATTATTACTGACAGGGATATGCTAAGACATCACATAAACCAAGCATACTGACTGACAGAGATATGCTAAGACATCACAGAAACAAACCATTATGACTGACAGAGATATGCTAAAACATCACATAAACCAAGCATACTGACTGACAGAGATATGCTAAGACATCACAGAAACAAACCATTATGACTGACAGTGATATGCTAAGACATCACATAAACCAAGCATTATTACTGACAGAGATATGCTAAGACATCACAGAAACAAAGCATAATGACTGACAGTGATATGCTAAGACATCACAGGAACAAAGCATAACGACTGACATCGATATGCTAAGACATCACATAAACCAAGCATAACGACAGACAGTGATATGCTAAGACATCACATAAAAAAAGCATAATGACAGACAGAGATATGCCAAGACATCACATAAACCAAGCATTATGACTGACGGAGATATGCTAAGACATCACATAAACCAAGCATAACGACAGACGGAGATATGCCAAGACATCACATAAACCAAGCATTATGACTGGCAGAGATACTGTATGCTAAGACATCACATAAACCAAGCATAACGACAGACAGTGATATGATAAGACATCACATAAACCAAGCATAACGACAGACAGTGATATGCTAAGACATCACATAAACCAAGCATAATGACAGACAGAGATATGCTAAGACATCACATAAACCAAGCATAACGACAGACAGTGATATGCTAAGACATCACATAAACAAAGCATAATGACAGACAGAGATATGCCAAGACATCACATAAACCAAGCATTATGACTGACGGAGATATGCTAAGACATCACATAAACCAAGCATAACGACAGACAGTGATATGCTAAGACATCACATAAACAAAGCATACTGACTGACAGAGATATGCTAAGACATCACAGAAACAAACCATTATGACTGACAGAGATATGCTAAGACATCACAGAAAAAAAGCATAATGACTGACAGTGATATGCTAAGACATCACATAAACCAAGCATAATGACTGACAGTGATATGCTAAGACATCACTGAAACAAACCATTATGACTGACAGTGATATGCTAAGACATCACATGAACACAGCATTATTTGACTGGCAGTGATATGATAAGACATCACATAAACCAGGCATAACGACAGACAGTGATATGCTAGTACACCACAGAAACAAAGCGTAATGACAGACAATAATATGATAAGACACCAAGCATAATGTTCTTACAGTGACATCCTAAGACCTAGGTTCTCAACCTTTTTCTATCCAAGGACCCCTTGAGATAAACTGAAATGTTTGGAGGACCCCCGGACAGTGACAGCTGGCCTGGGGGAGGGGTATAAGGGGAGGGGGTGTCCCCCTCTCCTTTTGAAATGTTTTCAATATTTGAGAGTTAGATGCGAAATGGTGCATTATTTTGTGACTTTTGAAGTAAATTTATGTTCAAGAATTTATGTTTAGAAATGCATTTTTTCTAGGCCTGGAATGCAGTTTTCCTCGACCTGCAAGTATTGCTAGGCATAGGCCTACTTGGAAATTCTTACTTTCAAATTATATATTTCCCAATTAAATTTTAATTTGGAAGCGATGAGTTGTCAGATACAAACTGGTTGATTCTGCATGAGGTCAGGAAAATTATGGGTTTTCTTTGTCAGAGATAGCTGCAAATGGCACCGTTTTTATTGTGTCAAATCCAAGTTAGTTATAACTTTCTCTCCACCAAATTTCAACTCAGTCATCAATTATGTACCACCAGTCTTTTTAACCATACTAGTCTTCCCCCTGGAACCAACCCGCCCATATAGTCCTGCGGGACGCGAAATTATTTTTCCCACTTCGACGCGGCCACATGGGCGTGGCTTATGAATACGTCAGAGGCCGGCAAGTTTGTGACTTCGACTTCGAGCTCTTACGTATATAGCTCTTTAATTATATACTCAGCTAATATACTCAGGCCCAATATACTCAGGCCTAAGACATGACTTCATGAGATCCATGATGATGTGCGACTGCTTCTCCCAGTCAATCGGGTCTTCTTGGAGCTCTTGAGGTAAATTCCATCACAAAATCAAACTGTGTTTGTTTATTAGATGTGTTATGAACCTCCCGTGTCAGGAAAAGTTTGGAAAAGAACCTCCCGTGACAGCAGGGTCTGGAAAAGTTATAAATGAACCTCCCGTGGTATTGATTATTACACTTCATATTACACCAGGTAGGCCCACTGACCTTTCAATGCTAAAAACCTACAAAGATACATGTATTGTATTGTGCCCCATATTGTTTTATCCATCATTCTAAATTATTTGTTCATTTATAAATGAACCCCCTTTTAAACTGCAGTAAGGAGCCTACGTGCTTTCATCATTAGTTTACGTACGCTACTGGGTATTGTTACGGACTTGAAATATTCTACCCATTTTATTAAACAGTTGTCACTTGCGTCTGTATTAACTATAACCAGGGAGCTGTTACTGTTAGAGTAGCAGCTCCCTGCTATAACTATGCCTAAATAGCAATGTCCCTCTGTACTATACTATTTATTACACTGGTACGTGTACTAGAATCCCTGACATGTAACTTAATTGAGAACTTTCAGCACCCAAACAAACACCCGAGAGATATCACTGCATAGTCTGTGACGTGGACCAATAAGCCGTAACAACGACCGATAGTCCACGCCCATTATGCTAATATGGCCGCGTCGAAGTGGGAAAAATAATTTCGCCTGCGGGACTAGGTGGGCATAGGCAAAAATCTGACTTGATCTGTGCTACTGCCTTTCATCTTTGTTACATCAAAATGAAAAATTGTAAGTGTATAGTCTTGGAAATTACCAAAAGTGGGCTACTATTGAACTCCAGTCCTCGTTCAGTGCATTGCTCAATAGCTTCATCGTGATTCTGTAATCAAAGTCTTTATTCTTGAGACTTAAAAATGCATAATGAATATAACAAACGGAACTCTAAGAAAACATTGGCAAAAATAATATAGTCAGCCGAATGAAAGAAACCTAGCTCTTGGATTCAAGTCCTTATTCTGCTCAAGAGTCAGTGGGCGCTTGCATCGAGCTGCCACAGTTGAAATGAGTAGTGTCGTATTTTTCACGTTTTTTCACGTTTTGTATGTGTTAACGAACCTTTCCTTCGTTCTGAAGTTATTCGTTGTCGTGTTGTGGGACTACTAACACTCTTCATGCCATTTTCGAAGGTTTTTACGGAACGGGTGAGACATACAACTGTCAATTTAGGACACAGTGTTCTACGTTACTTATTTTTTTTTTGGGCCAATAGTATAGGCCTTCTGCTATTGACATAGGATAGTAGGATGAACCCTAACAATACCGATATCGTGGGAGCTGCTCGAAGCCTACACTATAGCTCGGAGACACTTCACAATATTCGAAGGAGTATGCAGACCCACACAATAGAGTCACGGTTGGTGGACATATTGAAAGAACAATCGATTCTTCGCAAGCACAGAGGTACGCGGGCCGGTATACAGAATCGGATTAGAAACACTCAATCTCATAATTTCAGCTTTCCTTATGGACTGACAGCAAATGTAAACAGTATTCAGGGAAAGTTTTTACACCTGGAGCAAACTGTTACAAACATGCGAAATCTATGTTTCATTACATTGCAAGAGACGAAACTGCAATCACCGAATAAAGAGTGGCTAAATGAAATCCCTCAGCACTGTGTGCCAGATGAAGCGTTACGCATGGCAAATTACTTTATGTTTCGCCATGACAGACAATTTTCGGCAAATGGCGGTGGATTGATAACGTATATCTCGAAAGACTGGGCAGTGAGCTACCCAAAGGTATGTTGTAGTATTTCAATCCCGGATATTGAGCTTCTTGCCGTGAGAGCCAGGCCACGATACCTCCCCAGCGACATGTCGAATGTAACGATCGTGAATGTATACACCAGGCCGTCATCAAATTTCTCAACTGCAGATAAAGAACTGAAATCAGCAATTACTAAGCTCCAGAAGGAAAACCCACGAACTCACTTCATAATTGCTGGAGATGTCAATCGAGAAAGCATCGCATGTATTGAGACAATGGGTTTCAAGAATCTGGTGAATTTTGCTACTTTCCCTTCGTCCAATTCTGTCCTGGACGCCGTGTATGTCACGGGTGACGTCTACCATGTAAAGAAATCCCACCCGATATCCACATCCGACCACAGCAGTGTCCTACTCATCCCGAAGTACACAGAGAAGCATCGTGCTAAGAAGCAACGACGAAGTAGATCACAGAAGGACTTGTCATTTGATAACGTCAGGAGCATGCAAGAGATGCTTCAAACGACCGACTGGAATGTATTTCGTGAAGGCTGCGATGACCCAGACGAATTAACTGACGCCATTTCAAGTTACATTGGATTCGTCAGCGATGTATGCATACCAATGAAGCAAATAACACCTGCTGAGATGATGAAGCGAATCCCCCCAGACAACAAGATCAAACAACTGGAAAAGGAAAAACAGAAGGCCATCGAGGACAAAGACAACATCTCCAGGAACAGGATGCAGAGGGAAATCAATAAGCACGTAAACAATCTGCGAAGTGACACCTTTGGAGGAATAAAAGGAAACTCTCGTGCATTCTGGGATGTCGTCAAATCCATAAGAGACCCTACTAAAGATGACCAGCCTAGGCGGGTTGATGCAGATTTTGGGAAGGAACTATCCGACTATTTTGGACGGTTTAATGACTCAATATGTAAAGATATACCGTTATACCTACCTGAGAAAAATGAGGGTTGTCATGAACTTGATGTCAATGTGGTAAGGAAACAGTTTGGGAAGGTCAAAAGGGGTGTTGCTTGTGGGTCAGATAAAATTCCGTGGTGGGTTTTTAAATTCTTTTCTTTTGAATTAGCTCCAATATACACATCACTCTTCCAAGAAAGCTTACAACATAGTCAGATCCCTAACCTGTGGAAAACAGCACTAACATCACCTGTACCAAAAGTGGCGAATCCCAAAGATGTGAATGATTTTAGACCAATTGACCTAGCAAGTATTGCTTTTAACAGCATGCAAAGGATCCTCCTGCCACGACTAACTGACAGTATCAATCAATTTGGGGACAAGCGTCAATTCGCCTACAGAAAAGGTGTATCATGTGTAGATGCTGTGCTGTTACTTATCCACGAGGTTGTGTCAGAATTAAATTGCAAGGAAACCACAATAGCAAAGGTGCTTTTCTTAGATTTCTCAAGTGCTTTCAATACCGTCCTACCAAATCAATTAATTACAGATCTGTCAGGTTTTATCACTGAACCATGGCTCCTACACTGGCTTGCTCAGTTCTTAACTGGGTGGTCAAGACACGTTAAATTGGAGAATGGGTTGTCTGATAGGTCAGAGATTAAAGTTGGAGTGCCTCAGGGTGGTCCATTGTCTGCTTTACTCTTCACATTATATACGGATGAAATCAAGTCTGGTGGTCATATCTCAATCACAAAATATGCCGATGACACTGCTATATTATGCAAAATATCCAAGAGTTCATGTGTCAATGATCAGCTGAACTATCAGCAATCAGTCAACGACGTGGTTTCAACATGTGATAGAAAGAATTTGTTGCTAAATGCTAAGAAGTCGAAGGAAATGTGCTTTGCTAACATCAATATAAAACATCAAGGTCTTCTGTCTGCAAGATCACAAGGTGTCACCATACATGAATCTGAGGTAGAACGAACATCAAGAACTGAATACCTAGGAGTATGCATTGATGATAATCTAACGTTCACGCCGCATATCTCGAAAATCTTGAAAAAAGTGTATTATTATGTTTCAAGTCTTGCCTATATTGTGTCATTCTTTAATGAAGGTGCAAGGAAAAATGTGTTCAGCTCCTTTATTCTGCCACATTTACTTTATGCTGTTCCTGTATACATGGTATCACTTTATATCATCTTCTGACAAGCATAGACTGATGAGATTCCTTAAGTATACTTCACGTATATTGAATGTAAGCCAGCTATTACTGAAGGATCAAGTAAACACAGCTGCAAAGAATGAATTTGTAAGGATGACAAATAAAATTAGAGATGACAAAGATCACCCACTACATGGGCCACTTAATTGTCTGTTGGTGAAAGCTACCAGGAATCTTAGGAACCCTCATATCTTGCCAAAATATAGAATTCAACTTTATAAGAACTCTTTCATCTACCGTGCTGCAATTTACATTCAATTTGGTATTTTGGAACCTTTCATTTAATTTTACTCATTGTTTCACCTAGTTCTAGTAATGTATATAGTTTTAACGCTTTCTTGATGTGCAATCTTTTGAATATCTTATCTATCACGGTTTTCACATTCTTTAATTGTTTCACCTAGTTCTAGTAATGTACATTGTTTTAACGCTTTCTTGTTGTGCAATCTTTTGAACATCTTATCTATCACGGTTTTCATATTCTTTAATTGTTTCACCTAGTTCTAGTAATGTATATTGTTTTAACGCTTTCTTGTTGTGCAATCTTTTGAACATCTTATCTATCACGGTTTTCACATTCTTTAATTGTTTCACCTAGTTCTAGTAATGTATATTGTTTTAACGCTTTCTTGTTGTGCAATCTTTTGAACATCTTATCTATCACGGTTTTCATATTCTTTAATTGTTTCACCTAGTTCTAGTAATGTATATTGTTTTAACGCTTTCTTGTTGTGCAATCTTTTGAATATCTTATCTATCACGGTTTTCATATTCTTTAATTGTTTCACCTAGTTCTAGTAATGTACATTGTTTTAACGCTTTCTTGTTGTGCAATCTTTTGAATATCTTATCTATCACGGTTTTCATATTCTTTAATTGTTTCACCTAGTTCTAGTAATGTATATTGTTTTAACGCTTTCTTGTTGTGCAATCTTTTGAACATCTTATCTATCACGGTTTTCATATTCTTTAATTGTTTCACCTAGTTCTAGTAATGTATATTGTTTTAACGCTTTCTTGTTGTGCAATCTTTTGAACATCTTATCTATCACGGTTTTCATATTCTTTAATTGTTTCACCTAGTTCTAGTAATGTACATTGTTTTAACGCTTTCTTGTTGTGCAATCATTTGAACATCTTATCTATCATGGTTTTCATATTTATTTATTTTTAGTTTGACATGTGTGCTCCTTTTTATAAATATACTATATTTATACTGGTTTCAATAAATGAAATAAATGAAAAGTGGCTCCCTTGAGCCTGTACATCAGAGACCAGTTTTTGTACGACTGGCTTCACCTTTGTTACGGCCATCCGTTTGTCATTATGAATTGTGAGTTTGTTCCGGAACTAGAAAGTAGATTCTGCCAAGTATGTAGTTGCGAAAGGGATTATTGCTTTCTCCAAAGCGATCTTCGTTAAATTTGGGGCTATCAATGCTCCTTCAGCAATCCAGAATTTAGCATAGCCATGCCTTTCAAAATATCTTCTTTTGTTGATCGAGGATTGAATTTCGATGAGTTCCTCAGCATCAGGAACATCTTCAAGTTTGGCACTAAACGGGTCGAGCACAAAACTATGTTCATCTGCATCGGCAATATCTTTTAATCGTTCCAACATCTCAATTCGAAGAGCATTCAAGTGTGTCAATATAACAGTCTTCATTTTAGGTGTTAGTGATCTGTCTATGAAAAGTTCCGACAACTCCTGGAACATACTGTAGTCATCCCTTTGTATCTTGTCACTCCAGAGTGAGAGTTTCCGGGTAAAAGCATCGACTGCCTGTTTACATGTTATGATGTTCGCAGATTCTCCCTGCAGCTTCATGTTCAGATTTTTATACTGGTCAAATATGTCGACAAGGTAAGCTAACTTGGTTGAAAGTCAGCATTCAAAAATGCCTCGGCGTGATTACTCTTGATAACATCTCTGAGCATTTCAAGAACGCTGACCCGCAGTTCGAATAACCGCGCAAGCATTCTTTCCCTTGAGAGCCACCTCACTTCTGTACAGTGAGAAACTATATTACTTGTTTTCATTGGGGAACTCACGATTCAACATTTATCGACTACTGACGATACGGTCTGATCATCAGGGTCCGACGTATTGACGGCTAGCCTAGCCTAGATTTCTAGAGGCATACATACTTCTTCCTTCGACTATATCTCTCATTCCGTTTTTCACGAACCTCTTCGGCTTTCGCGGACCCTTATTTTTTTTCACGGACCCCCTGCGGACCCCTTTGCCCTCACGGACCCCCAAATAAATTTCACGGACCCCCTAGGGGTCCGCGGACTCCAGGTTGAGTAACCTGGTCCTAAGACATCACACAAAGACAAGCATAACTTCCTAATAGTGATATGCTGATATATAACATAACTCAAATACAACAGTGATATGTGATGTAGACTGTCACAGAGATTAAGCACAAATGTTCTGTTGTGTAGTGATATGTAGAGATATCACTCTGCAGATGCAACATATATCCAATCATATTTACTAATTGTTTAATGTGTCTATATTGTGATAGGTACCTTAATTGTGATGGATTGTAGTTTAAGGTAATATCTTTACTTGTTTAATTCACAGACACAGATGGAGGTGCCCCTGGTGGTTATGCTTTGAGTTCTCATCTTAACTATGCCTTCAGTACCTTTGACAGGGACAATGATATAGCAGCTGGCAGTACTAACTGTGCTGCTACTAACCATGGTGCCTGGTGGTACAAGAGCTGTGCAGAATCTAACCTCAATGGTGACTACATGGCAGCAGATAATGATAAATCAAGCATACGCTGGCTTGAGCTACCTGGAGGTGACTATAACATCAAATACACAGAAATGAAGATAAGACCCGTCTAGATACGGTTCTTTCCAATAAGTACTTGATAAGAGGATCAAAACTAACAAACACACTGGAGTTCAGCAAATATATCATCCATATCAGCAAACAGAAATGTCACAGATAACCCAAATTTCATCCCCCCCCCCCCCTCCATGTACACAGCCTTCTCAAAACTACTCTAAACAGACACAGACCAGCCAGCCGTGTTTTACATTCAGACTGAGGATCCAGTTGATTTTTTACACTCTTCAAGTCCATGTACCCTACCTAATTTTAACGATATCTATTAACAATATAATTTTTCTGAGGACCTTGTGATTCTTTCCGTCTGAAGAATCGCAATATCTTTGTTCAAGCCCTCAGTCAGAATACAAAACAAGTTCAGACACACACAAATTCTTATGTATTGTTGTCAGCCCTGAATATATACTAATATTATGTGCGCAGGTATAAGTTCAGATACTTGTTCTCAATAAGAGTAGTTACCCATATCACGTCATGGGATGGATGGGATAGCCTATTGGAATTCTCAACATGCATTTCTCACATAAAAGAAACATCTTAAAAGGTTGCTTTGCAGAATCAATTGCACTGAAATATTTTCCTAGCCTTTGTGCATAGTTTACCCAAACAATAGATTGCATAACACTTTTTTACACAGACTTTACTTATTATCTTGATTCTCTGTATTCCATTTGAATTACTATGTACATATTGATGTTCGCTTTTTATTGAGAATTGATTGGTAGAGACTTTCCAGCAGAGGAAGGGGCTCTCTAGCATTTTGACAAAGGGGACTGTGATATTATTCCTGAATCAAGGTATCACGTTAGCACTCGCCAGACAAGCTTGGATACACACATGCTTGGTCATTGACTAGTTCTAGGTTTAAAAAAAAAAAGATTTAAAATGCACAAGTTAAGGTGTTTAAAACAATTTGTTTGACTTCTAACTTCGAAAATATGTTTCAAAAACCTGTCTACTTCAATAATTAAAAGGAAGTTGTATATATATATATATATATATATATATATATATATATATATATATATACTATTAGTGATCAGCTCACAGTACCGATGTGATATAGGTCTGAGACTGTAGCTGGTCAGGTTCACGAAACTAGGTAAGATCTTGTGACAGCACCCTCTGTTGGATCTCGGGGATGGTTGGAGGGCGCCACATTGAGAAGTAACCTGTTAATTGTGAAATAGTCAAACTGGATGGGTAGGAATGATAATGCATTCATTGTAACCATCGGTTTAGGTCATGTTGAGATTAGCTCAATGAAAATGAATTTGATGTTGAGATTAGTTCAAAGTTAATTTGTGTAAACACGGTAAGCAGGCAATGATTATTAGGGCTTCTTTAGGTGCTTCATAAGATTGGTAAACTGTGTATGATTACATCTGATTGGTAAGGATGATTGTACATAAGATTGGTAAACACTTTATGATTACATCAGTTTGGTAATGATGCTAACGGAAGGGATGTAAACAGTTTATGATTATATCAGTTTAGCAAGGATGATTACATAAGATTGGTATTTGGTAAATAGTTTATTATTACATAAGTTTGGTAAGGATGATTACATAAGATTGGCAAACAGTTTATGATTACATCAGTTTGATAAAGATGATTACATAGGATTGGTAAACAGTTTATGATTACATCAGTTTGGTAAGGATGATTACGGAATGGAGGTAAATAGTTTATGATTACATCAGTTTGGTAAGGATGATTACAGAAGGGAGGTAAACAGTGTATGATTACATGTATATGATAATGGTGATTATGTAAGATAGGTAAACAGTTTATGATTACATCAGTTTGGTAAGGATGATTACATCAGATTGGTAAACAGTTTATGATTACATCAGTTGGATAAGATGATTACATAAGATTGGTAAACAGTTTGTGATTACATCAGTTTGGTAAGGATGATTACGAAGGGAGATAAACAGTGTATGATTACATGTATATGATAATGGTGATTATGTAAGAAAGGTAAACAGTTTATGATTACATCAGTTGATTATTATGTGAGGTTGGTAAAATGATTACATTGGTTGGGTTATGTAAAGGATATATAGACCGTGGGCCGAAGTCCAAAATCGTTTAAGTTCGTTGCAACACAGAGAGGACTACCAACAAATGCCATTATAATTATGAAAATAATATGAAATGACCATTATCGATTGTTCCCAGTTGTCTAACGTGCACATTTTTGCAGTTGTTATTAATAACCGTTACCATTGTAATCAAATTTGGAGAGAGTTTATAAGGCGAAAATACAGCGTATGATGTCACGAGTAACCAATCACAATCGCGTCTACAGGATTGCGCAATACTTTTTAACATCTGGCAACATTTGAACATGGCGTCAACTAGTGATAAGGCGGCCTGCCGAACGAAAATGAAATTATAATGCATTATCCATGTTTCAAAGACAGCCTCAGGGAAAATGACTGCATTTACCAATGTCTCCAAAGCTTGAGTAATCAGATGTGCTAAGGAATGGAAGGCTTTAGGTGGAGAATTAGGGGATATTGCCAATACTATTTTGTCTGACAATGCAGAACTCAACTTGACGTTGGACACAACAACGTGCGGGTATCATCGGCAATGTTATATGAAGTTTACCGACTTTTCCAAAATCTCCAGGGCTATATCTAAACTTACACAATCAGTTGGTGAGTTGTATTTAAGTATTCTTGAAACATTACATTGAAAATGAATGCTCTATTCGACTGGAAACTGTGTCATTCGAGTTCGTACAGTTACATTAACCACAGTCGTTCTCAACTAGCCTAGGCCTACGCGGTAAAAAATGTACACAGCTCTAGCTAAGTTCTAACGTTGACTAAACCAGTGTTATTCAATAGACCAGTCTATGCTGAAACAAAAGGTTGGCTAGATGTACGTTCTGTGTACAATTTGTCACGGGAACGAAGAGGGTTGCTGGATCAGGTAAAACTTGCAATAAGTTCAAAGTTTTTTCCCCTTGGTATGGTCTTTCAAATATGCTGTATTTCTTGTTGAAGATGCCTTGTTTATATATTTTTTGAACTAATGCGAGTTAAACCAACTGAACAGTTACAACCCGTCTCTTAAATACAGGCCT
Source organism: Apostichopus japonicus (assembly GCF_037975245.1). NCBI lineage: Eukaryota > Metazoa > Echinodermata > Holothuroidea > Aspidochirotida > Stichopodidae > Apostichopus > Apostichopus japonicus. Next base: position 26,297,443 of record NC_092569.1, on the reverse strand, counting down.
TGAAGTAAATCATAATCACAAGTAAATATATGATCGTCATCCTAGGCTCAATTAAACAAAACTGTTGTTGAAATCTCTTTCTTTATTTTCTGTCTTGCAGAGGATTTACCAGCTAAAACTGATACTGCACAGATTTTGGAGACTTCACACACAATGATCAATCAGGTAAGATTTCTGTCTGTTGCCTTCAAATAGAGTGCAAATATGTACGTGTTGGAATATAGGCCTATACAAATACATATGATACTGTAATGATGCAAAACATTGCTCTTTTAACATACTTAACTGCTTGAAGTCCCGTTCCATGTGTGAACATATCATTGAAAAAAACGACAACATGGTCGGTAAGTAAACAGACATGCATACTGTCTTGCTTATTAAATGTATTTCAATGGAAATTCAGGTCCATGTTCTGTTTAAAAGTAAATAAGGGAGGGAGGAGGAGGGAGGATATAATTGAAGTGTAAAGTAAAAAATTAATGTAGAATAATCAATTTTGCAAAACTCATGGTATGCAGCATAAGTTAATAAGCATATTTTATTTGAGCTTTATCAGTCACTGTTTTTATTAATGTGGACATTTATTGCAATGTTGCATATCTCTTTTTAAACTATCTATCAGCTATGCAACATTAAAGTGATTGAAAGCAACTTTAAATTACTTGAGGTGAAGTAAAGAAGCCCATTTGTGTATCACAAATACATATTAAATAAATCTTCATCTGCTCTGTCAACAGAATCAATGGATCAAGGACCTGCCCCAAAGCTGCTGAGATCAGTCCACACACTACACAGTTGCCACATTCTGTCTCCAGTAGTTATATTATTCAAGACCTTCAAATTTGCATTTCTGCATGAGAGACGACATGATGGAAAGTTGCCATGTGTAAATTCCTGCAAATTTTCATGAAAATGTACAATGTACTTCATAGGTCCTGTAACAGTTGATTCACAATTTCTATACGTAAAATCTATTCATTGTTATTTAAACATGTTCGTATTCATAATTTGTGAGCTCGGCAGCAATCCTGTGCTGTCCTGCATGGCAAATATTCCCAGATGTGGAATTCGTCACATTAAAGTACCGCACAATGGTTACTTTAAATTGTTTTGTGTACGAGGCCGAGATGTCTCTCACTCGGCATTTTTTGAGAGAGGGTGCACAGCCTTGTACATATAGGCCGACCATGCATGTTTTTAAGACACAATTTATCTTTGCCACACCTATCAGAGTGCTTAACTGAGCCGACATTTGTAAAGAGTCCAAAGAGGTACGTTATTTTATGTTATGGTTTAGATGTAAGTTTACCCTGGACCTAAAGGCTTCTTCCTGTCCAATTGTAATATGTATATCCATCAATTACAGAGATAGTAAATATTCTTTTCGTAAGAACTTAGCGACAGTTTTGATGGGACTATATCACTGAATGGAGTAGCCTTACTACCATAGATGATATATTCACTTGTTATTGTATATGTATTCGATAGAATGTGCATATTGTAGTTGTTTGTATAATTATTATTTTTATTTGTAGTTTTCATGAAGGTAAACAAAGAAAACCAGATGAATAAATAAAGAGCAACCTTCCGTAGAAGACTCGGTCCTAATTTTTGACGGCTACAGTTACAGGTCCTGTTCTATGAAAATGTATACATACTGTAGCTATTAGATATAGTAAATGTTTTCAATTGTTACTTCAGTTTAACAATATTTGTAAGTAGGAATTTATGCACTGGTGATGGTGTGTGCCTGTGATGTCTTGGATTGTACATATAATATTTTAAGTACATTTTCAAACTTGCATGTAGGCACACCAACTACATCTCTTTTGGTCAAAAGTGGTGTGAGCTTTGAAAATTTTGTTTTCCAAGGAATCTCCAACTCAGTTGACTCTCTGAATGGTTATATTAATGTAATATCATTGTACCACATAATGTCCTCACTCAGTGCATGTTGAATGTCTTGTTCAAAAAGTGTAACAATAACTAGAATACTGTCACTGTTCATATATGCTGTTGACCAAATATGCTAAATGCTTGTTTTTAGTTACACTTCTTTATTCATAATGTTTTGGCCCTTTATAAAGTAAGTGTAAAAAAGAAATGCTTCAAAAAAAATTATGAAAAAATATCTTTTGCAATAATAATATAATTCAGAACTGAAACTAACACACCTTTCTCGCCTTCTTTACATAACACTTAATGGTTTACATTGGAGCCTCACTCCCATATGCTTTCCTCATTTATAAACTAGATTCATACATATCCCCTCCTTACACCACCTCACCCTTCCCCATACCTTCCCAATCCCTTAACTTTGCCTCAATATTTTCAATTCAAGAGAGGCTTCAATCTCTGAAAATTTGGAGAGGGGTAGGATTGTAATCACCATTTAATATATCCATGTCCAGCTACCAAACAGGTATGGGAATTGCAGTGCAAAGAATTGGGCTAGGGAGAATGATGTTAGGCACATGATCAAAATAAGACAGATTTTCCATGTAATTACAATGAAAAGCATCGCGAAGTAATTTTAATTATAATTTTTTGCATAGCAATATGCAATGCTCCCATATACTGAAATGGACAGCGCCCTCTATTTCGGTTTTTAGTGCTTTGTGACCTTTTAGTAGACCCCCCTCCCCCCACTAAACAAATTATCATTCACATATGTTCAAAATAGCCGGTGGAACCTCAGCATGAAGGTAGATTCTCCTTCTGATCAATTTTATGGTATTTGTGGTCTATTCTATTTTGTGCAGGATATGTATGGGGAAATTGCCGCCATTTTGGCCTAAAAAACATTAATGTGCAACATTGACACTTGGGAACAACTGATTTTGGAAAATAATACATATTGCTAATAAAATGTAATGGGTTTCATGTAGACCCCGTGACTTTGCAACGAAAGTTAATTTTTAGATCACTTTTCCTACTTCGGCCCACGGCCTAATAAGACTAGTGATAATATATTTGTTTGTTTAGAATGAGAATTTGCCGTATTGTTTCATTGTTGGTTTAATGGTCACATCTGCAGCATATATATCTTCACTGTGCAGCATTTTTTTCATTTAAGATATTATAATCCTTACTGGATATATATATTTATATTTATATATATATATATATATATATATATATATACAGTGGAATTACGACCTTCCTTACCGGTTTAGAACCTCTGGACATACAATCAACGTTCATGGCCTAGTTGGTTAGGGTGTCCGCGTACAAAGCGGGAGGCCCGGGTTCGAATCCCGGTGGAGGCTGGAAGTTTTTTCACTGTTCTTGATTTTCCAACTCATTACGATTTTCATATATATATATATATATATACATATATATGTATTTATGTATTTATTTATTTGCTACTTAGTGCAAGATTCATCGAATAAACATAGCGTTATAATTATCAACACTAATTCTGTCCATGTTCTTTGGTCACTCGTTCCATCCATTTCCGGGAGTCATCATCAGGGGCAGACTGGCCCATGACCTACTGTCATTAGCGCCAGCATGGCAAAAGCAACACTCAAGTCACTAAAATGTCAGGTAGTTAGCGAATCCAAGAAGATTGTAAAACAATTTCCCCCATAGAAATAACACAGTGACTTGAGTCAATGATTAAACTGGTGCCAGGGAAATCACTGATTATTGCTTGTACTTAGGATGAGGTGTCTCATTACAACTCTGTATTATGCCAACTCGACCAGAAGCATAGCCAGAAATAAATAACTGATATGCAACCAATCCCCCCCTCTCTCTCCCCCCCCCCCAACTCTCTGACCCAGTCCCACCAGTGGTGCTGCATGGAGCAGTCTACCCTTGGTGCAGCAATAGAAATGGGCCCACAGAGGAGAGTCTGCGTTCAACTAAGCCCAGTCATGTTTGGGTTTTGGCTGAGAACTTTCTAAACTTGTCACCTCTTGACATCTAGATATGGCACTATCAGGCTTTCCCTGTTGAGGACAGGTTTTGGTTTGATTCCCAATTTAATGGTTATCGTGAGAGAACTTAACGAACTGAACATTATTTAAGAAAACTGATAAATACTCTGATTTTAAACACTTATCTTCAGGCTGTTATCGGTCATACGCACCACAGGGCCCTGGCACACCAGCTGCACTGACCTAGTTACGCCACTGCCCATACCACACCCCCCCCCCCCTCCTCACATCCTCTCCCAGGACAAAGTGACTAGATTAATCCCAAGTTCTGAATACAACTTTATCGTAAATGTATAAGGCCTACTGATTCAATATTTTCCAACTATCATTTTTACAGTCATTAACGAGATCATTATGAAGAGACTATAATATTCAATGGCGTGAACATCAGAAAAGAACTTGAAGGTTGGCTGAGAGCACCACATTAATTTTGGTATATAGACCGCTAAACAACTCTGTTATCACCCCAGGATGTACTTCGTTACAACTTTTAATATTTGAGAAACAACCCTCAGTACATCCGAGGCCTATCAATTAAAGCGGCTGGACTACTTAGTTTAACACACTATCATTGGTTCAGTTTCTCAGATGCAACACAAAACTCAATAGGAAAACAAGACCTATAGCCTGAAATATTTGTTCACATTAACATTAACAGTTTATCAGTGACAAATAGTGTTGAATGTCGACCAATGGTGCTCTGCCGTTTATAATAAGTTTACATGAACAATATTTTGGTTGAGTTATTGCCAGTTTGGTTTCTTGCTGGAAGCAAAGGAACCTATGCAGTCGGGTTAGCGTGTGTGTAGTTACGTCTGAGACACTTGCTTTGATTCACGATAACTCAACAACGGAGTGTTGGATTTATGTGTATGTATTATAGTGAGGTGTGCCCTATCGTTTTTAGCACTGACCTTATGAATATTAATGAGGTTATGGGGTCAAACGTAAAAAAGTTACATTGTAATAACTTGAGACCTTTTTGGTTAATAGTTGGTACATGCAGGCCATCTGGGCCCCAAAAACTCCTGAGCCCATATTTGGGCTGAGTGGGCCCAAATGTTTAATTTACACCTCAATGCATTCCGGCACGAATTTGTGGGGCCCAATATTTTGGGGTCCACAGTTTTTGGGATTCAATATTGGGGGGAGGGGTCAATTATATCTTTTAGCCACATTATTTGGGCCAAATATTTTTGGGGCCATTTAGAAGCAAATTTTATTGGGCCAAAGTATTTGGGAGGGGACAAAATTTTCAAATTCCAATAAAGCCAAAAACTTAAATCAGATTGTATCCAAACATGGAATACAGTTGTTGGTTATAATATCTGGTACATGTGGGCATAAATATGATGATATTGGGTGAGGACATACAACGCTTTAATATTTCCATTAAGCAAGGAACTATTGTGCCCTTTGAGCTCTTGTTTGGAGATAGGCCAAAATATTGAAATTCCAATAACTCCACAACCTTAAATCGGATTGTACCCAAACATGGAATACAGTTGTTGGTTAGTAAATGGTACATGTATTACAACACTTTAATATTCTACTAAGCAAGGAAACATAGTGCATGTTGTTCTCTTGTTAAACAATGGATTAACATTCAGGCCTACACTGAGTAACTGACGTCATCATCGACTTATCCTTAAAGGAGCATTCCAGGACTTGAGCATACTTTAAAGATTAATATCTCGCAAACCAGACTATATACAGAAACATTACCGACACTCAACTCATTCCTATTTCTTGGACAGTCAATATGATGTATTAAGACTAAATTCATCCTTAAATATAACCAAACCTGCTTGAATGGGAGTGAAGCTAAAAAATATATATTTGTAGACGTTTTATTTCTTTCCTTTACTCTCTAAGTGATAAAAACGCGCGTAGGTAGAACTATGGAATAAATATTGTACTACACTTGCTGAATATCGGATATGATTTGGCGGCTAATAACCTCCCCCACCCCAACCCCATTGCTCTGTGCCCATCTCCGATTGGCCGACCGGTCAGTCACCCCTCCCCTCCCCCACTCTGGTCCTCAATTCATTATCGTCTTGACCAACGTTAACGCCTCCATTGATACCAGATGTATCACAACGGGTAAATAGAAAAGAAATGGTGCCATGGCCGTTAAACCTTGCATGATTACGTGTACATCCATGGTGCCAACGGAAAAAAATGAGCCTGTTGTAGGTCGGTAACCTTTGACTCCAATGAATAGGAATACGACAAGGCATAGCCAACAGAGTATAAAGGAACAAGAAAAGAAACTATATATATATATATATATATATATATATATATATATATATATATATATATATATATATTATTAGAGAAAACCAGAGAAATAAGATATGACTCATAATTGACATAATTGACTCATAATTGACAAATAAGGAGTAAGTTTTTTTTCAATATATTTCCTAAAACTTACTCCTTATTTGTCAATTATGAGTCATATCTTATTTCTCTGGTTTTCTCTAATAATATTTTCTTTTGGAGTAAACGTGGATTTTCGTTATACTATATATATATATATATATATATATATATATATATATAACAATATGGTAAATCCAGTGGCGTACCTAGAATAGCTGACACCCGTGGCGAATTCTTCCTTGTCACCCCGTGCCGGGAATGCCGGCCTGGGGGTCTAAGGCTTCCCCCTCCCCTTTGAGAAAATTGTGTTTAATGTAAGGTGACTTAAATGCAAAATGATGCTATCTTTGGCAAAGCCTTGAACTGATTACACAATGATTTACAAAAACAGTAATGAATTTGGGGGGGGGGGGCATGGGGGCTGTAGCATGGCACCTCCCTGACGGAAATCCGGGCGGCCCCCCACCCCTACCCGCTTAGTACGCCACTGGGGGAAATTGCTATGTCATTCAGAAAATTGCGCTAAAATTTATGGAAAGGAGCACTTTTGCACGATATTTTTTAAATATATTATTTGAACAGTTATTATGCGACGGCTGAGCTCTGACAGCATTAAACTCCACAAGAAAATATTTGTGAAAGCTCCTTTCTCAAACTCTACTGGTTTATGTCACAATGGGTTTTTCGTTGGTAACCATGAAAGTCATCCAATAACGAATAAATATCTACAAAATATTGGATTTTTGTACCAACTCGTGAACTAAAATGGACGCAACGTCAATGTACGAATTAGTGATTAATCTTTGGATATTACTTCCTTTATACTATATCATATAGTTGTAAATCCATGAACATATACAACAGTGGTCTTTCATATCTCATAAAGCTACATCAAAATTTTTTGTATAGGCTCATCTCATTGTTCAAAATCAGAAAGAAAAAGCTCTCGTTATCATAAAGAGAATATTAATTCTCAGCGATGCGGTAATTACTTATGATAATACAGGGACGTCGCTAGTGGGGGGGTGTGGGGGTGTGTCTCACCCCCCCAATCTTGGTAAAAATGACGATACTTGGAAAATTTGAGTGCGACAGTCGGAATTTCCGACTGTCGGAATTTCCGACTGTCACCAGCTTCAATTCGGAATTTCCGACTGTCGCGCTCTAATTTTTCTGACTGTCGCACTCTTATTTTCATATTTTCTTGTAATTTGTGAGTGACATAAAATTTTCGATCAAAATTGACCTTTAATCAGTCATATTTACCACGTTTTCCTGGTCACATTGAGAAATTGTATCTCGCGATCCTTATACTCCACCATACAAAACTTCGTATGATTTTGAATACTCTAAAAAAAAATACAACGTTCGCCAGCTTCAATTCGGAAAATTTATGTATTAATTTTGCTATTGGGTAGGTCGACCCTGTTCGCTAGCTTAAAGTAAGTTCAGGATATATCAGGGACGTAGCCAGGGGGAGCAGGGGAGCGACTGCCCCCCCCCCCCTTTGAGTGTCGAAAAAATGTTTAAAAACTGTTGTTTTTTAGCATGGTATTTTGTCAGTGCTCTTTTGATCTTGAATACTCGTCAACTCCGTTAACTCGATTATAATCGTAATAACATGCAGGCCTACTGATTCAACTGCTTACTTAGTTTGGCAGATGCAATTAGATAAATTTAGCCTATAGCCTATTTCAAACCTACAGTTGGCCACTGCGTAATAAAATACATATTGCCTACCTAACCTCACTCGATGGAATGTCACGAACCGTATGCACAACAACGTCGACAACGTTTGTTCTCATCCTTTCTATGATTCGTCCTAAGTTGTTGCACGAACAGCATGTTATGAAGCTAAGCTAGCAATCGTACGTGATACGCACTTCCTATAAATAATTATTACACTGTTAATACACGGAGATAACGATATTTTTTTAGGCCACTGCAAATCTGGCTGTCTTACAAAATATGAAAGTTTATATTGTCCATCAATTTAATTCGTCAAATGTATTTAAGTCCAGACATTGGACAATAAACAAGAATCATCCTTCTGGAAAAATTGTAAAAGAGCACTATGTTTGTCTTTCTGATATATTATGTAAAAGAACATGTAAAAGAATTCAAACAGGAAACAAAATCTGCTGATAATATGATATCATATGATAATGATGAAACTGGCAACAAATTGCACCAGATCGCATCTAAGGACCTTCAATTGTTCAAAAAATCTCAAAGGGGAGGGGGACACCCCCTCCCCTTAGACCCCTCCCCCATATCAATCGAAAAAGTGCTTCCCCTTCCAAATTCCTGGCTACGACGTTGAGATATACTTTGTCTCTATGCAGGGAGTTGTTCCAGAACAACTCCCTGCTCTATGGTATACAATTAAAACACTCAATGCTAATCTACGGAAGTTTAAAAGTGCTATCAACATAAGCAAAAACTTTGCCCCATAAGGTACAAATGTATTGAAAAAAGTTCGGAACAAAAGTGCAGTCGCGAAAGATGGGGTTTTTGACTGACACTGACTGTATCGTTGACGATGAGTGCGGGGGGGGGGGGGGTACAAGGCAGCAGTCGGAATTTTCTGACTCCAAAACCCATCCAGTTGGAATTTCAGCCACTACACCCCCCCAATCATCAGGCCTTAGCTACGTCCCTGTGATAATAGCACAGATATCACGTTTTGAACATGGTAGACGATATTAAAAAGAAATGCAATTTTCAAATAGAATATATAATAAGCCTTACAAACTCATGATTAATAAAACCCCGTAAGTAAATGTCATATTAATCAAACGCGGTTCATTGGGTTTATTGCTCCAACTATATAGGCCTTTCATAACAAAAATGATAATAATAATATTTAAATACACTCATAAAACAGAACGGGCTTTTCATACAAAATATATGAAAAGTTAAAGCGGAATAAATTTCATTTACAGAGTAACATGGATATGCAGACCTACACACACACACGGCAATGCGATCGATTGTATGGTTATGTGATCGATTGTACGGATATGTGATCGATTGTACGGATATGTGATCGACTGTCCTGTGATGTGATCGATTGTATGGTGTTGTGGTCGACTGTACGGTGATGTGATCGGTTGTACGATGCTGTGTTGCTTGTACTGTGATGTGGTCGATTGTATGGTGTTGTGGTCGATTGTAATGTGATGTGATCGACTGTACTGTGATGTGATCGACTGTACTGTGATGTGATCGATTGTATGGTGTTGTGGTCGATTGTAATGTGATGTGATCGACTGTACTGTGATGTGATCGACTGTCCTGTGATGTGATCGATTGCATGGTGTTGTGGTCGACTATTCGGTGATGTGATCGGTTGAACGATGCTGTGTTGCTTGTACTGTGATGTGATCGATTGTATGGTTTTGTGGTCGACTGTAATGTGATGTGATCGATAGTACTGTGATGTGATCGATTGCATGGTGTTGTGGTCGACTGTTCGGTGATGTGATCGGTTGTACGATGCTGTGTTGCTTGTACTGTGATGTGATCGATTGTATGGTGTTGTGGTCGACTATTCGGTGATGTGATCGGTTGAACGATGCTGTGTTGCTTGTACTGTGATGTGATCGATTGTATGGTTTTGTGGTCGACTGTAATGTGATGTGATCGATTGTACGGCGATGCGATCGGTTGAACGATGTTGTGTTGCTTGTACTGTGATCGATTCAGCGGTGACGTGACAACCATATCGATTACTTAGTGAGATATTATGGGGTAACAAATTATGTGCAACTAAACTGAGACTTGGTCAGAATCTAACAAAATCAACTTAACCATATACAGCTCAAAATACAGCTTTTCATTTCACCCTCTCAGTGTACTATATGCAGGTGTGATTTTGTCTTTACCCTGATCTATATCTTTAATGATATAACGGTTATATTGTCAACGAATGAGTGATGGGATATCATATTCTTTATTATCTTTAGCAATCACTCATGTATCATTTTGAATCTCTATAAAACATCGTTTATTGATTGCTAAGAACATTCATAAGTAAACACACTGACGACTCTGCCTCTTTTCAACCTTCTCTTATCATCCTATTCTTTCATTAATCTTTGCTTTGTTGCATGCATGTATACGATTGATATATCTCTGTTATTGTATTACACAAGCGTAGGCCTACTCTGCGATAAAATGGTTTTATGGTGCGATTTGTTATTCAGCGTTAACTTTTATGACATTTTCTATGAATCGTGAAATTAAACCGAGTAGAGTAGTAAAGTACATGTCAGCTGTTGCTAAATCTTACTTTTTATTGTTATTAAAATATATATATGTATGTATTTATAAAAATAATAATACAGGCTTATAAGCACAACTACTACAGAAAACTGCGTGCACTGCTGTGCTGGAAAACAACTAAATAAATCTGAAAGTAACGATACAAAACTCAAACCTGGTCGAGATTCTGGCTGAAATCAGAACCATTGACAAATAAGTAGTGTTTTAATTGCCTCTTAAAAGTAACAACATTTTGGATTTCTTTAAGGCTGTCAGGAAGCTTCTTCCACAATTTAGGTCCAGCCTTCGCAAACGAGCGATACCCATACGAGGATTTAACTCGAGGCTCTATCAATAACGTATTTCTGCTACGATCAGAGGTTACCAATATATCATGGATATATTTAGGACCCAGTCCTCTAACAGACTTTAACACAATCAATATTATTTTAAAGTACACCCCTCTCCTTGATTTATATATATATCATATATCATTCTTGCAGCAAAATTTTGAACAGATTGGAGTTGATCATATAAATATTGGTTGAAACCAAAATAAAGTGAGTTACAATAATAAATATGCGAAATAACCATGGATTGGACAATAGTGCTTAACTCAGACTTAGTAAGATAGACCGCATTTTAGAAATATTTCTGAGATTCTTAAAGCACCTGGATTTAAGTGAACAGATTTGATGCCGAAAAGACATGGTATCGTCAAAATGTGTCGTCAAATAATGTAATCAGGGTATGTTTGTATGTATGTTAGATCCTCGGGAACTCGCGAAGAAGCCATCATTGGCTTATCAATGCCGCAAGCTCACCGAAGTCAGTCTCTTAGATTCATATTTAACGTCCATGATTATAAATTGTCAATTGTCAACAACTTTGAAAGCTTAATATCTCTGTAGAGATTAACAAAAGGACCAATGAGAAACACATTTGATTTATCGATATTAATAGTAAGCCCTGACACACTCGAAATTAGATTTGATATTTGATATGCCTCTGAGAGAGACTTATATATAAATAAAGTCTGTGATGACGACCGTGTTATCCGCACACTGGGAGATATTAAAGGAGACACCAGAAATATCTATCCCATTGATGAGAGGATTCAGTCTTAATTAATGAGTTTAATATTTCAGTATACGTGATAAAAAGGTTAGGGTTGAGAGGACACCCTTGACGGACACCTCGCCAACACCGAAATACCTTGACAAGAAACCATTATTTGAAGCATAAGTAGTGATATTACTATTATTATATATATATATATATATATATATATATATATATATATATATATATATATATAGATATATAAATATATATATATATATATATATATTTATATAAATGAATAAATGAAAATCGTAATCAGTTGGAAAAGAATATATATATAGAATAGATGTAGGGGGTTAACGGACACCCTTGCATAAGAAACCTTGGAATAATTCGCCAAACGTCTATTGTTTGAAATGCCGGACAAAATGTTGCTAAACAAGGTTCGGATCCAGCTGTATAAAAATCGGTCAGAAGTTAAAGAAAGAATGCGTTTTAAGCATAAAATCCCAATCAAGGCAGTCAAGAGCTTTCTCATAATCTTACAATAGGAGGGCACCTGGGGTAGAGTGGTCGTCTCAGTAATCAATGAGGTCTAAGTTAAGACGGATATTTTCACCTATAAATCTCCCTTTTAAAAACTAAGTTTGTTCTGGACTAATCAAATCTTGGAGAACTGGAAACAGCTGTATATTTTCGTTACTATGGTTACCTGCTTGATGAAGGGTATTTGTCAGATTTTTATTTTATTTTATTAAGGTATTTCTCATAATCTAGTTTACTTATAAGTTTAGCCTAATAACTGCTGAACGAGTCTCTAGCCATCCATGTTGGCAAATCAAAATGCAAATAATGCATCATGCAGCCCTGTTCGTCATCGCCACCCCAGAAAAAAAAACCGAATGGTACATTTAATGATGGCGCCCTCACTCCTTCTTACTACTATTATGTTGTTGTCAGTAGACAACTTTGCCTAACTTACCCTTCTGATTGCTCAATTGGGCTCTCATCTGACACCCACCGTAAGTGACCTTCCACAGGATCGTCGGTGATTCCTACCCACAGATATCCACCTTCAGCAAATAGATTACCAGCTTTTCTAAGCAAATTTGTCTACGAAAAAGTAGAAACGGATACTAATCATTAAATGAATTCTTACATTTGCAATTTGGACATTCTTAAATAAACGGATGACCCTTCTATCTAAGCTTCCGCACTTAATGTGTGTACCGTGGCAAATTATTCATTAATTAAGAAAATTTGATGTTTTCTCCCAAATTTAACGTGTAGTTTCCACGAAGCCATGTATTTCAGTGTATATAACCTTAGATATAACGCAATAACATAAATATAATATGTTGGTTCATTTTGTCAGACCTGTAAAGGGCCTATAGTTGATAATCGTAAATTATATGAAATAATAATACATTGTTTCACCTTGATCTCGAACCAGGGATCAAGAATTTGTAATCTTCCAGAGGTCACCATTGCTCCAGTACCGATACCATTACAATATCCGTCCGCTGCATTAAAATTGAGTTGAAAGGTCAGGGAGAATTTCAAGAAACATCTCTGTTTACTACTGATGTATATGCTAAATCTTACTTTTTATTATTATTAAAAATTTATATATGCATATATATATATATATATATATATATATATATATATATATATATGCATATAAATATATGCATATATATATGCATATATATATGCATATATATATATATATATATATATATACCCATGATATGTAGTGTGTAAGTCAATGTAACTGTCGACCTAAGGTATGATCCATAGTATATATATATATATATATATATATATATATATATATATATATATATATATATATATACATATCGAGATCCGGCTTTAGGATTCACAAATGATTTTCGAGTTGGTTAGCATCATGTTTGATCTCTAGAGTAAGACAAAATATGTCACCAAAAACAGAACTAGTATTGTTCGATACAGGTGACAAACGCCTACAGTGGAATTACGACCTTCCTTACCGGTTTTGAACCTTTGGACATACAATCAGCGTCCATGGCCTAGTTGGTTAGGGTGTCCGCGTACAAAGCGGGAGGCCCGATATCTAGAACATGGTGCTCAATGTCATTCAGTGGTGTGTGTTTTTCATATGCAGAACAACAGAACATCGGTGAATAAGATATCAGAATATATCAAACAAGGGATCAACCTGGGCATATAGGAGCCGACGCCATCATTGCCAAATTAAGTTTAAAGGTTCACAGTCTTGTTCAAGGCCAAGGCCCCGTCACACGACTTAACAACTTAAGCCCTGGTCACTGGTAACTCGTCACACCCCCACTACTTGTCCCTCGGAGACTTCCCACACAGTACATAGGGTTCAGGCACAAACCGGCGCACGCAACTATATTTACAATTTACCTCGCAAGTCCCCATTAATACACCTGGGTGAAGAGAGGCAATGGAGATTATGCCTTGCCGAAGGACCCAACGTTATGATATGGTCAGAACCAGATATATTGCATATTTCAAAGCTGAATAGTTTTGAAAACCGAATAGCTAGAAAAAACATTTCTAAACCACTCACTTCTTTTATATTTTTTTGCCCTATAGGCGAGATACCAAGACTGAAGTTATACCTCGCGCTTCCCAGCCTTTAATCCTTTTGATTTATTCGGAGGTAATTGTCTATATATTGCTCTAGTAGTCAAGAAAGATGCAGGGCGATACTATTCAAACCAAACTAGCTGATCTCAACCCCAACCTATACTTACATTGAGTCTCACTTTGCTGAGTTTGTCGCGTTGACAATTAATTGTCTATAGTTCAGGCATACCATTCCGCTTAAAGGCATTCAGACTCGCCCCAAACCACGTGCCGCGCTCTGAAAAAGTTAACTTTCTGTTGCTTGCAGGTGAAGTTTTCTTCTTGTCGCTACAAAATGCAGACAATAGTGAAACGTGATACCTTGTTATCTTTTATCTGGACCTGAGATGTCCATCGCTGCTATGTAGACTGTGTTGTGGGTATTGACCGTAGCTGCATGTATTGACTGTATACACTTGTGTCTAATTACCGACAGTAGCAAGCTGTGCGTGTATTTTCTGGGACCGATGGTGGTGTCTAACACTTCTGTTACACCTCATTCGAAACTAGGTCAGATTACCGGCATGAGAAGTTCTTTTTGCGCGAGTCTTCACACCCTTTAAAGGGTTGGATCTGAGGGGTCACCAGACGAATTTTAGTTTTTTTGTTGTTGTTGTAGATGTTACGGTGGCCTAGACGAGTCATTGAATATCTCAACTATCTTATGTCCAAATTTCAATGAAACAAATAAAAGATGATTTTACGGCGTGGCACTTGCTTTTGCTAATAAAAATGAATGATTTAGGACTACTGTGTTTATTAGTTAGATTAGTAGTTTAGTGAGGAAAAGGGTTCAGGAGGGATATCATGTTCCCTATGAAAAACAGTATCACATAATGACAGGCGCGGCGGAACGGAAAAATTATTGGGGGGGCGGGCTAATGTGTGGAGACTATCTAAGCGGAGCGCCACCATCGGTTGGCGCGGAGCGTACAAGAAAATTTTGGGTTTTTTCAAACCCCCAGATGGCCGGAAACGGCACTTTTCGAGTGTTTTATGCTGCGAATACCTAGCCCTAAAATATGGGTCTCAAGCCTGCAATTTCTCAGATTGCACGTAAAAGTCTGTAAAAACATTGTAATTTGTATATTCGATGGTGTTTTAAGAGAGTAGCTATTACTCGTAGTGTACTCGCAAAGACGTTTTTGAGTGTAGGAAGGGCAGTGGCGGAGCTAGGGGTATTGGTCAGGGGGGGGGGCAAGAATGGCCTGTAGGAGCGCTTTCGACACTATCTAAGCGGAGCGCCACCACAGGTTGGCGCGGAGCGTACAGAAAATTTTTGAGTAAAGTTACTCCCTAGATTGCAGGAAATGACCCTTTCCGGGCCTTGCTAATTTGCAGATAAACGGAGAATAAATAGGTGTCGTCGCCATTTTGTCGGAAAATTACACCAACAGAATATGACAAATGTCAATAGGTATATGAGAGCGCAATAAAATAGTCAATAATCGCGAATAAGTTAAAAGTAGTGAAAAGCTGAAAAGGGCGCCAGCAGTCCATTTGAGTCCGTCAGGAGGGGGGGGGGGATCCGCCCCTGACTGTACATATGGACGCTCCGCCACTAAGTAAGGGGATGTTGGAGAACTGGCTGAAATGAGGCAAGTCATTGGCCTAAGACGAAGTTGTGTTACGCTTACCGGTACTCACACTAACTGCTTCCACTTTTCACGGGGCGTGAAGACGCGGTTGGGGTGACAATGTGGTCTATAGCCAGGGGACGGGCCGAGGGACCAGGGTCCCCCAGCAATTACTAAAATTATTACACCTATATAGTATACGTGTGCATCGGACAGATCGACAAGTATGCATTGAAAAATGGGCAGATGCACGTTTCGGAGCCTTGGTAAATATTAGGGGGGCTTATCATGCATTTGCCCCCTCAACTTTTTCATTGGGGGGGCTGAGCCCCCCAAGCCCCCCCCCCCCCCCGGTTCCGCCGCCACTGCATAATGACAGAAACCTCAAACCCTATTGTAACTCTTAAAAAACCATTCTATGAACCATTGACACTTTTAGAAGGACAGTTGACACAGGCAAGTCATTTCTTTCATTCACATCCCTCTGAGAAAGAAAATATTGGGAACCTTAACTTAAAGCTCTCTCTCATTGCCATACGTTGTTATTTTGGTATAAAAAGTAGTGGCGCTATATCACAATCTTTCCCGTTATTCTTTCTTTTCGATCAACCCAACACGTTCCGAAGAACTGCAGAATTTTGCTGGCTCACCGCTGTTCAAATTCTGCCACACATCAGACTTTGATTACGTCGGTCAGCAATAAGAAACAATGGTAATGTTCCTTTATATTCCTTGCCGTAAATTTGAGTAATATGGTTCCTTCATGAAAGATAAAATGACAAATACATTATGATGGTTGACATACAAATATACATGTGCAACCAATGTCAGCCTATCAGCACGTTTGCATGAAAGTCAACGTGACAATACATAGCCTAGCCTAACGTGGGCTGTGTGGTAGAAAACGGTAATTTCGCGCGTTTCCTTAATTAGAGTTATACGTATGTAGCTGTACTGGTAAACAGACACAGCCCTGTAGTTGTGTTCGTTGGTCGAATTCAAACCACTTTTCAGTCGCAATTTTATTCTACAAATCCCTCAGTTTAACCAACAGAGCCAGTAAAACTAATTCCCACAGTAAAACTAAGAAACATCAATTTCATATTTTGAGAC
Organism: Apostichopus japonicus; assembly: GCF_037975245.1. NCBI lineage: Eukaryota > Metazoa > Echinodermata > Holothuroidea > Aspidochirotida > Stichopodidae > Apostichopus > Apostichopus japonicus. Next base: position 26,280,441 of record NC_092569.1, on the reverse strand, counting down.
ACCTTTATTGATAATCTCACCCACTAAATGGAATTACAGTCAGTAAATTTCCAGGCCAGTATGTAGTTAGGGAAGTTTACCCTGCTTCGTGCAGTTAAACTCCTGACCTTGCAAGTTTAGTTCTTTCTATTTCTGGCACAATCAGGTCGAACTATCTATGAAATCATAAAGAATAGAACTAGGCCTATGGCCTAATCTGTTAATTAAAACTTATAATCAGCGAGATCGTCATCACCACTGTCCTTTAACAAACATTATTGCCCTTTCTATGGCGGAGTTACTATACACCATCATACATAGTATAAGTCCTATTAGTAGTATTTTAACTTTAGGCTACACATGGTATGAATCACTGGTCAAAATAGGAGACTTGATGCAATGAAAGCCTAAGTTAATGTGGAGTAATTATAGAATACAGGGCCACTCGATGATTCTATCTGAGCATCCGGATGCGTGGATGCTCAGTCTCACCCTAGTACGTATGTGAGTAAAAAATGTCAAAGTCCCTGTTCTTTCTTTTTGAGTGGATGCGTGGATGCTTGGATGCGGAGTCAAAAATTAAGTCCTTTCCTAGTACTTCTGTAGTGGAATTTTAGAGGGTGTCGCACATGTACGGATACCTTTTAAGAACGACACACTATTGATGTGGAATATCTTCGTACATACGGGACTTTCAGTATTGGAAATACATGATGGTATATGTTGAAACTTTTCGAAAATTATTTAAGTCCATTCCTAGTACTCCTGGGGTGGATGCGCGGATGCTGAGTCAAAATGAAATACGTGATGGAATTTTAGAGGACGTCATACGTGTACGGACATCAGAGCCGTATATAGAGCTCTATATACGGCTCTGACGGACATGTACAGACACACCGCGCATCCGGATGCTGGGAAGAGTTAATGAATGGCCCTGTATTCTATAATTGTACCGTTAATGTACACTCATTTAGCCTAGTCTATACCAGCCTAGCCTAGTAGCACTAGAACAACAGTGTTATTATATCTCGCAGGAATCAAGAATTCTCACAGCATACTGAGGCCTCTTCAATAAGCTTGCGAGTCATACTAGGCCTAGCATAACAACTAACTAAACAAAATATATTCTTTTTTATGTTTCATTACTGTAATTTAGGGGACAGATACAGTACTGTGATCGCTTAACTATCGTACAAAAATTTTCAACGATCGCAGAATTTCGAATAATATCGCGTAATATCGCACAATTTCGCACAAGTTCGTACACGAAACTTTCAACGAAATTTCGCACAATTCTACGCATGTAAAAATCGTACATTTGACCACAGGAATGTGTGCTTAATGAAGCAGAGAATTAACTGTGAACGGGCGAGGTGAAAGATTAGAATTTTCGGAGCCGTTCCAATAAAGATGTCGAAAAAGAATCAATGAAATGAAAAGCATATAGGCGCTCACTGGTCGAGGGCCAGTGGTTTTCCGCGTTCCCGGAATATCGCGGTAAAATGCGGAATTCATGAAATCTTGAAAAGCGAAAAACACGGAATTTGTTTTTCCCACCGATGCTTCTTTAAAAATGTATTTTCATGTGTGAATCAATTCACTTCAAAAACGGGCATGAAAGTAATTTATCGGTAAAAATAAAAATCGAAGTTCAAAACAGTCAATTCATCCAGTCAGCATGCAAACATTTACAGTACCGCTCCCGTATAAGGATCGTATAAAAGCGTATTTAAACAAGTACAACAGAGCATTAACTCGTTGATAAAAGGAAATGCTATTTTTGTGCTCGATGAATGGGATTAAAGTGGCCGAAAGAATTAGTGAGATGTTTGAAACAGCCATTTCCTACATCGTACTTAGCGCATGATGCTGTGATAACTGTTAATGATATATATCTAGAAGGAAAGAGGACGATGGTACAGTGTTTTCCCATATAATGTTTTAATAAGGAAACTGTTCAATGGTCTTTATTCCCCTTTTCTAACATAAAGGTTGTGGTCCATGAAGGAAAAATTCAGCTTAAATTCATTTTTAAACTGTTGGGAAGATTTTGAAGAAATGATAAACTTATAAAGGGCGTTTGATGCAGTGCTAGGTGGAAAACATGTTCCTCGTCTGCATCCGCTTTTTTTGTGTAGGTTTTTGTCGTCCTTTTTTCTGTAAAGTATTGAACGAGATCAACAGGTATTTTGCTTGGTCTATATCACCTGTCGCTACAGTGCTTAGGTTCAAACATTTGACAGTTTAATTTCGCCAATAGCCTAGCCCTTTGTTGGATTTGTATTTCAAGCACAAGAAATCGTGTTTCAAATGATGAATTTTGAAGCTCAACGATTATTAAAATGCTTACCGTAAAATGCAGATGATGTTCAAACAACACATTTCGTATATATTCCAATAAAGATCCGTGACGGAGGATAAACGGAAGTGCGTACGAACTACGATGATGGTAAAACTGGCAAATTTAGACAAGTTTTATTCTCACTCAGTAAGCCTTATGTAAGTTTAGGGGTTTTCCGTACTGGCGTGCCCTCCCAAAAGTATGATGACTCAGGGGAGAGAAGTTGTAAAGATAACGCAGGAACAAAAGATTAACGGTAACTTGAAGGATGTAATAACAATTAACTGGAACAACGGTATACTTGAATAGTTTAACAACAATTAACTAGAACAACGGCTTACTGGAATCATTTAATAACTTAACCAACTAAATATAAAATATAATTTACTTACAAGCTCACTTCCCACATACAGTATAACTCAAACGTACTCACAAGTGTTGGCCGGTCAACCATACATCCTTATTCACTGCCTCATTCATTCGCTCTCCCAAACATTTTCAAATACAAGAAAGTTCTCTCACACCACACGCACACACTCACACAAGTTACACGCACGCAACACAATCAGCGCGCCGCGCCCGATACATTTAAAAACCTCCGTACGTAATTAAGCAGCGATGCATCGATACAAGCGCACCATAGCCTAACGCTACACTATATACATGTACGCCCACACAAGAATACGCCTATCGTATTAATCGCTCATTTACATAAACTTACATTGGTGTCGAAAATGGAAAATTCCCCTAGCGGCCCCCCTGAAGACAGTGGTGACCGCATTATCATGCCCCTGTCATACGTCCCGATGGACGTAAAAATTCCAGTTTTCAAGGGGAATGCAAATGACATTTCTTTTGGGGACTGGGAATTAGAGTTGAAGATGGCATGGAAAACGTGGAATACTCCAGAAGACCACAAATCAATTATTTTATTGCGATACCTGGGTGGGGAAGCGCGTAGAGAGATCCTGGTTATGGGAGGGGGGATCACGGCTAAAGAGATGCTGGATATATTACGCGATATATACGGGGATAAAACTCCAGTTACAAGTTTGCTGGCAAAGTTTTATGCCTTGACGCAAGAACGGAGCGAGAGCATTAGGAACTATGCTCTAACACTCCAAATGTTGGAAAGAAAGGTTAAAGGCCGGTCGCCAGAGTTAGTACAAGAAAACATGCTACGGGATAAATTTGTGGAAGGCATCAGGAGCCCCTCCATTCGTTCGGAGATGAAAAGAGAGATAAGAAAAAAACCCACTGTGACTTTTTCCGAACTAAAGAACGAAAGCATCGCCATTGAAAGCGAACTGTCCGTAAATGAAGAGACGATGGCGCTGGTAAACCTACAAAAGACATCTAGCATTGACAGAACACAGAAGGAGAGAGATGACCAGGAAAGAAAGATCTTGTGGGAAGAAATAAAAGAAATAAGACTGGGACTGACCTCTATTCAACAACAAGTGACAGAGATGAATGGTTTGCAAAATGCATCAAATCAGCCGCAGCACAGACACCTTGACATTACCTGCTGGACCTGCCAAGAAAAGGGGCATTTTGCCAGAAATTGTCCTACCGGACATTATCATCAGCCAAGGGATTCACCCAGACTCAGCAGACCAATGATACCGCCTAGACCAAGATACTATCCCAACGATCAATATAGATCCAGAAACCGATACCCAACCGGAGATAGCAGACAACAAGCACCCACGACACATCATTTAAACTAGTTGAGTCCATTGTTGAGGACCAAACAATGGAATTTAAATGTTTGCAACAAGGGTCCAGTGCTCAACAGGATCATAAACATAATGAGCAGAACTTTGTAGGAGACTATGTGACAATGTATATAGAAATTGCGGGCGTCAAAACGAAATGCGTTCTAGACACCGGATCGCAAGTCACGACAATTGATGAAAAATATGCAAACAGACACTTCAGAGATTCAAAAAGGCCCAAAGAAGACATCACCTGGCTGAAACTAAAAGCGGCAAATGGACTGTCACTTCCATATTCAGCTTATATGGAGGTTGGCGTGAAAGTGATGGGCATTGACTTACCAAAGGCTGGAATTTTAATTGTAAAGGAATCAACTACACCACAGACACCATGCTTACTAGGTTTGAATGTTATCAGGCATTTACAACAGAGGCTTTTCAGCAGTCTAGGTCAAGGATACTTACAGAGCTTATGAATGAGGGAGTGAATACGGATGGTTGACCGGTCAACACTTGTGAGCGAGTGAGTACGTTTGAGTTATATGTGTGTGTGTGTGAAGTGAGCTTGTTGTAAGTAAATTATATTTTATATTTTGTTCTTTCCTTTCCTTTTTCCATTTTGTTTAATTCCTTTTAATATGATTTAATAATTTAATACGATATTGAAATAAAATCTTGAATAAAATTCGCTAACAACTTTACTTGTTTACTTTTCTTTTAACTAAAATTACGTACGTGCCTCTGCGAAATCTTTAAAACTAAGCCAGTACTCCAACACTTCTGACACCAATGTAAGTTTAGGGGTTTTCTGTACTGGCGTGCCCTCCCAAAAGTATGATGACTCAGGGGAGAGAAGTTGTAAAGATAACGCAGGAACAAAAGATTAACGGTAACTTGAAGGATGTAATAACAATTAACTGGAACAACGGTATACTTGAATAGTTTAACAACAATTAACTAGAACAACGATATACTTGAATAGTTTAACAACAATTAACTAGAACAACGGCTTACTGGAATCATTTAATAACTTAACCAACTAAATATAAAATATAATTTACTTACAAGCTCACTTCCCACATACAGTATAACTCAAACGTACTCACAAGTGTTGGCCGGTCAACCATACATCCTTATTCACTGCCTCATTCATTCGCTCTCCCAAACATTTTCAAATACAAGAAAGTTCTCTCACACCACACGCACACACTCACACAAGTTACACGCACGCAACACAATCAGCGCGCCGCGCCCGATACATTTAAAAACCTCCGTACGTAATTAAGCAGCGATGCATCGATACAAGCGCACCATAGCCTAACGCTACACTATATACATGTACGCCCACACAAGAATACGCCTATCGTATTAATCGCTCATTTACACTCTTTCCACCTGAAACGCAGACTTCTCCTGAAGTCTAAAAAATAGTCAATCTTTATTAATCGCTCATTTACACTCTTTCCACCTGAAACACAGACTAAACATAGTCACATTCCTCACTACCTAGAAGGTGGTAGGTACTTATGCCTAGACTTAGACAGCCAGTTTGACTCAAAGTCCTTCTCTCTCAAACGGAGCTCGAGTCCGTAACAATTGTAGTAATCGAGATCAGCCACTTCTTATCAAACTCCACCTAAAAGGACTACTTAAAATAAAAAAATTCAAAATTTCATAAATAACCACAACACCGCATGCGTCGTGTATGGGCGCACACATATGAACAGCTCTTCAGGTCTATGGCAAATCTGCATCGATGCATCAGAAAATAATCCTATATATATAATTTGTAATTTGTCTTGAAAATTGTCACACATTCTGAATAAACTAATCAATGAGCTAATTAAACCCACCCCAGGTCAAAGACAGTGGTGTCCGTTGTGATTGCATTAGTTCCAAAACGAGGCGGCGGAAATCCTTTATTACTCCTTTCGGATCTTCTTATTTGAGTAGAATTTGTTTTTTTCTCAACCGCATTTTCTTGTGGCTTTTTCTCTTCGATTTCTTGATTGGCCTCCTCCAAGTATATAGTGGATGCATGACTTTTTCTTTCAGGTTGGGGACGTTTAATTTTCTATCATCATCCGGTTTCATGTCTTCCTGCAAGGTGCACAATTTCAGCTCGTTTCTGTGGATTACTCGTTTCTTTCCTTTTCCATTTTCAGGAAATATCACATATACTGGTATGTCCGGGTTAGGTTGTTTAGCTATGATGTAGACATCTTCCTCCCACTTATCTTGGATTTTGCATCTCCCCCTGACTTTCCTTTTTCCATTTTGTTTAATTCCTTTTAATATGATTTAATAATTTAATACGATATTGAAATAAAATCTTGAATAAAATTCGCTAACAACTTTACTTGTTTACTTTTCTTTTAACTAAAATTACGTACGTGCCTCTGCGAAATCTTTAAAACTAAGCCAGTACTCCAACACTTCTGACACCAATGTAAGTTTAGGGGTTTTCTGTACTGGCGTGCCCTCCCAAAAGTATGATGACTCAGGGGAGAGAAGTTGTAAAGATAACGCAGGAACAAAAGATTAACGGTAACTTGAAGGATGTAATAACAATTAACTGGAACAACGGTATACTTGAATAGTTTAACAACAATTAACTAGAACAACGATATACTTGAATAGTTTAACAACAATTAACTAGAACAACGGCTTACTGGAATCATTTAATAACTTAACCAACTAAATATAAAATATAATTTACTTACAACAAGCTCACTTCACACACACACACATATAACTCAAACGCACACACTCACACAAGTTACACGCACGCAACACAATCAGCGCGCCGCGCCCGATACATTTAAAAACCTCCGTACGCAATTAAACAGCGATGCATCGATACAAGCGCACCATAGCCTAACGCTACACTATATACATGTACGCCCACACAAGAATACGCCTATCGTATTAATCGCTCATTTACACTCTTTCCACCTGAAACGCAGACTTCTCCTGAAGTCTAAAACTAATCAATCGTTATAATCGCTCATTTACACTCTCTTTCCACCTAAAACACAGACTAAAAATAGTCACATTCCTCGCTACCTAGAAGGTGGTAGGTACTTATGCCTAGGCTTAGACAGCCAGTTTGACTCAAAGTCCTTCTCTCTCAAACGGAGCTCGAGTCCGTAACATTTGTAGTAATCGAGATCAGCCACTTCTTATCAAACTCCACATAAAAGGACTACTTAGAATAAAAAAATAAACTAAAATTTTCATAAATAACCACAACACCACATGCATCGTGTATGGGCGCACACATATGAACAGCTTTACAGGTCTATGGCAAATTTGCATCAATGCATCAGAAAATCATCCTAAAATTTGTAATTGTCTTAAAAATTGTCACACATTCGGAATAAACTAATCAATGAGCTAATTAAACCCACCCCAGGTCAAAGACAGTGGTGTCCGTTGTGATTGCATTAGTTCCAAAACGAGGCGGCGGAAATCCTTTATTACTCCTTTCGGATCTTCTTATTTGAGTAGAATTTGTTTTTTTCTCAACCGCATTTTCTTGTGGCTTTTTCTCTTCGATTTCTTGATTGGCCTCCTCCAAGTATATAGTGGATGCATGACTTTTTCTTTCAGGTTGGGGACGTTTAATTTTCTATCATCATCCGGTTTCATGTCTTCCTGCAAGGTGCACAATTTCAGCTCGTTTCTGTGGATTACTCGTTTCTTTCCTTTTCCATTTTCAGGAAATATCACATATACTGGTATGTCCGGGTTAGGTTGTTTAGCTATGATGTAGACATCTTCCTCCCACTTATCTTGGATTTTGCATCTCCCCCTGACTTTCCTTTTTCCATTTTGTTTAATTCCTTTTAATATGATTTAATAATTTAATACGATATTGAAATAAAATCTTGAATAAAATTCGCTAACAACTTTACTTGTTTACTTTTCTTTTAACTAAAATTACGTACGTGCCTCTGCGAAATCTTTAAAACTAAGCCAGTACTCCAACACTTCTGACACCAATGTAAGTTTAGGGGTTTTCCGTACTGGCGTGCCCTCCCAAAAGTATGATGACTCAGGGGAGAGAAGTTGTAAAGATAACGCAGGAACAAAAGATTAACGGTAAACTTAATTAATTTAATAACAATTAACTGAAGCAAACTAAATATAAAATATAATTTACTTACAACAAGCTCACTTCACACACACACACATATAACTCAAACGTACTCACTCGCTCACAAGTGTTGACCGGTCAACCATCCGTATTCACTCCCTCATTCATAAGCTCTGCCAAACATTTTCAAACACAAGAAAGTTCTCTCACACCACACGCACACACTCACACAAGTTACACGCACGCAACACAATCAGCGCGCCGCGCCCGATACATTTAAAAACCTCCGTACGCAATTAAACAGCGATGCATCGATACAAGCGCACCATAGCCTAACGCTACACTATATACATGTACGCCCACACAAGAATACGCCTATCGTATTAATCGCTCATTTACACTTACAGATGAAAATTAGAAACTACATGTACATTAACGTTTTAGATGTTGAAAATACGATCTTTTATATTTAGGAGGATACAAAAGATTTAGAACACCCAAACAATCCCCCTTCCCGACCACCTCAGAAAAAAAGAAGAAACGTCTTGAAATGTTCCATATAGGCTCACAGTGCATTGACACAAAAGTTATTTAATAACAGCTAGCTCTACACAGATTGTTTACATGTGTGTCTCCAGACAGTACAGTACTGCACCAGACATCATTTGCATATTACACCAAAAGGCGGAATTCCTTAGCCTTGTATCAGATGTAGCTGGCTAACAACAGGTGCACAGTTAAAATACCCTGGACGGACGGCCGACATGCAATGTTTGTTGGGGGTGATTGACAGTTGCTTTGTTACAGAAAGACGCAGCCTTTTGTTTAGTTGAAACATTGCATTTTTTTAAAGTCTAAACCATAACGAGTTATGGGCGCGGGGCCTGGGTTGATCCCCCCCCCCTCCCCCGCAACAACCTCTATGGCTGTAAGCAGTTCTCGAGTTGATACGGAATGGCTGTCCGTTGTGTTGATCACAATTACCGACTGAAAAAGGTCACTCATGACTCATGCACAAATACCCCGTTCCCACGGGCATAGCGGCAAACCTTGGAAAACGTCCGAACCAGGTTATTGCAATAGAGAATACGAGCAGCGATTGACAGCTATGCAGTGAGATTTTCGCGGGTGCATATATCATCCAAGCAGCGCACACACACGCTATTTTCTACCGGGGCTTTCCCGATGCGGCCAACGTTTACCACCTTTGAAAAAGTCAATGCACTGGGCAGGGAAATCATTGTTCGTATCTGAAGCGCAATATTTTGAGTGGTACGACTTTTCGCGGGGGTTAAGTAAAAAAAAAATCGTTCATAGTTTCCAAAATGAAAAAAAAAATCAATGGATAAAACCTAAATATAATCATATCAATTATATCTAGCAGATATGCCGACTTTGTGTGCGTACAATGTTCCAACAACTCTGGAAAAAAATTTGTTCGCCCACCCTACCCAAAAGAAATATTTGACCCCTAACACAAAATGGTTGGGCTGGGCTCGATGTCCGTACCATTGTACTGTACCATTGGACTAGACATAGATGTAAAAACTTTTCTTGGCAAGTTGCCAACAAGAAATTCCACTGCAGTGTATTTTGCTAGTATTGCATGGTGTGTAGGTTAAACGCTTTTCTTTCCCATACATACAGATGTCTGGAGCGTTTTCGACATATTATTTTCGTCGCACCAAATGCCAAGCAATGCGAATACTTCATTTTCCGACCACATACTCTACTCTGTCAACTTCTACGACATATTGTACAGGAAAATATCGATAATAATAATAATAATAATAATAATGGCCTTTCCGGTTATCTGGACGTCTTCAAGAAAGCAACTCAAACTTTATACATATATGTATGCGGATATTCACGGACAGCTATACACTGTGTACTACTCAGCAATGCCTTACGTAATTCCTTCATTCTCGCTGCATTGGTCCATTATACACATGCACAACCAGCATGAAAATAGACACAGTTTATGTTGATACAGAAATAAGCAAGCGGCGGAAACCAAAACTGATAATATCCATCGTATCTTTTACACCCAAAGGCAATAGTTTATTTACATTGGTCAACGTTTACCCGGGCTTAGCTGTTATAACCCCACCTCTCACGAGGGGCTTGATCAAGCTCGGGCTTGGAATTCCACTATCCTTATTCCCATCTTCAGACCGATATTTTCTCATACGTTACCGATATTTACCAACTACCAATCGCCTCAACAGAGTGACCATCACTTCCCTTCACCCGTCCCCAAAATAAAACGACCTTGCGACTAAAACTACCTACTACGCCAATAAGTATAGTGAACAGCGCTAGCCCTGTACACATTACAGCACGGTCTTCCTTGCATGGATCTTGCTATGACTAGCTAATATATACTACTGACGTCCAGAATGTTTGTTTTCCCCAGAATGCCTACGGAGGTAGGATCACTGCAGCAGGATGAGCTAACAGGTGGTTATAGGGACCCTGGGAGTCTTTGGGACATTGTTTACCAAAATGGTAAAAAATTCTTGTTCACGAAATGAGACCACGTACGACGTTATTAAATTACGGCACTGTAAAACGGGATGGCACGGGGAACGGGCCCCACCCACACAAGAATTGTTGTGCCACCCCCCTTCCCCCCCCCCAAAAATGACGAACATATTCGGAGACAGTCTGAATGTTTCTCCACTAAGACAATACCGTAACTCATTCGATAACGAGATTACGCAGAATGACATACAGGGTAGGCTATATGATCAAAAAGCCTACATTGAAAGTTACGCCGTATACACCTCGCAAGAAAACTACGATAATATTAAATGAAAAAACAATATTTGCACTTGAAGATCTGGCTTCCCCCAAAATGCAATGATAATGTTTAGACCCAGTACTTCTTAATACATTGAGTTTCCAATTACTAGTCAAAAATATTTTCTGAAGAAAAACCGTTCGATACTTTTCACAAATATTGATGCTTAGATAAGTGCTTCCTCACAATAACGAGCCGCCCGAAATTCGCTCCGCTTACTTAAAACTTCTATTTATGTATATATATATATATATAACACGTGGAAAACCCGAGATTTTACACACATAATTCCCATTGACATTGGTCACGGAGGATAAGTAGGTCATCGACATTCGAACTTGGCAACTTGCCCAAGTTCATTGCACCGTGGGAACGACTCAATACATTGAACACGATGTAACATTTTCCCGCCATCTTGACGCCCAGTGTAACTTTTAGTGTAACATGCAAATTATTAATGGTACTTTTCTGTGCGGTTAAAACTTATTGGGACACATACTGTTGTAGAAGTAACTTTTGTATCAAATGTTAAGTACTGTATGGTACTATATTTTATAGAAGACGGTTTTCCTCAGGTGGTAGGGAAAAGGGGTGATTCGGTGAACTCAATCTCTTTGTATAGTACTTGGATACTTAAAATGACCATGTACATGCAGTTTCTATCTCTCTTTACAGTAGTAAGCTCTACTTAACATTGTTATCCTTTGTGGATCTTTATCGGAATATATACGAAATGTATTGTTTGACGTCAGTACTTAACGGTAAGCATTTGTTAAATTTTTGACAGCTTCAAAATCCATTTTCAAAAAAGTCTGTTTTCATGAAGGTTTTATAAAATCGACATATAGCTAGAGTAGGAAAATATTAACTTAACCACATTAACGAAAATTGTTCTATTATCCAAATAAAATACATGTTTCTCGTACTGAGATCTGAAAAAACGGGCGGCCATTTTCTTCTTTTCATGCGCTCATACTAGTTTGGAATATATGGCAACCTTTACAAAATAATTTTTAAGGATAGTTTAGATTTCTTGTAATCCGAATAGAAACACGGGAATCATGTAAAAGGAGGCCCATTGCGCGGACGAGAAACATGTTTTGTTTTTAACCGGCCCTTCTTCAAACTCAAAGTTGTTGGGTGGATTTTTTCTTTCTTTTCAGTGGTTGGGTGGAATATTTTTCTTTTTCATTCAGTTGGAGCCAACGGTAAATTATATAAAAAATTGACACAAGAAACGCTTAGTAACACTTTATTTTTTCTTCTAGGTTTTCAAATTCTTTCGGCGACTTCAATCCTATTCATTAAGCACAATAGCATTTCCTGCGTAGAAACTCGAACATGGATTATACGAGGTGTCTACACGGCAATTTATTTGTCAACGAGTTAAATCGCGATTGTACTTGTTTATATACCTCTTTACACGATCATGTGCGCGTACACATGACCAGTTTAATATACGTGAGCGGTACTATAGACTGTGCATATTGAATGTATGATATTGAGTCTAAGTGCTTTGAACCATAGATGAAAGTTGTGTTGTATACTTTGAACACACGTAATATCAAAAAACGACTGTTGTAATTCTAAAAGGCCTATTCAACGATTTTGTGCGATTTTGTACGTTGTAAAACTGACCGCAAAAACCGCGAATAATTGTGCGAATTTCGTACAAAAAATTTCGGCCGAATTTTTCAACGATTTTTTAAATCGCGCAAAATCGCATAATTTCGAATAACGTCGAATAAAATCGTAAAAAATCGCAGAATATCGTTTCTTCGAAATTGTACGATCGTTAAGCGATCACAGTACTGTAGCCACTAACCCCACAGGTCAGTCCATGCCAAATCAACAGTGGCCAAATTCATCCATTGAGACATTTGGCAAGACACCATATCAATTTCAGGCGATTCTGAGAGGGTTGACGTGGAATCGACCCAAAAATCTGTTGATTTGGCATGGATTGACCCACACCCCCTCCTTGATGAGCATGCATACAGTAGGTGGATAGGGTGTATCAGAGTGGGCCTGATAGCCTGGTTAGGTTACATGGTGACTTGATTCAGGTTTTCAAGATTGTGTATGGTTTTGACCATTTATCGGCCACTGACTCTTTCATGTTTGCTAATAGTGGTTGTACCAGAGGTCATTGTCTTTTTTTTTCTAATAGGGTTGTGAATGAGTGGAACGGTTTGCCTGAGAAGGTTGTACTTGCAAGTAGTGTGAAAGGTTTTAAGAATGCTTTGGACAAGCACTTTAAGAATTTTAATCAGGTCTGATTTTTGGTGTCTTCAGTTTTTTTCTCTCTCCTATGGGATCATTGATGGGAAGTTGATTTTATTTCTACTAAACTAAGCGAGCAGTAACAGTGATAAGTTGATTGACAGCACAAAAGAAGTTATTTTACTTACAGTTCTGTGTAAACTTATATTTGCAAAGAAAGATGCTGTGTTGTACAAAAAATGTGTGGTACCACCGTGGCTGTTCAAAATAATGGTGGAAACTAAAGTTCTGTGTCTTGAAACTAATGTCCTCCATGAGCACTATCTTTACATATTGAATCAGGCTGATGTGAACATTAAGCAAAGCCTTCAGTATAAGCATCCAATGACAGCTTGAATCATCTACAACTAGTGAAATTATTATTTGCTGGGTTTAAGACATGTATGCAATAACAGAAAATCTGCAGTGAAAGATACTTTCGACTTTGGCAAACCAGAAATTTCTGCAAGAAATTTACACACCTTAATTTCAGTTTGTTCTGGAGTATGGCTGTTACTAGGCCTGTTTCATGTTCCAATAAAACCTGTGCTCCATATGTGTAACACGATTTTCTGAAGATATAAGGCACAATTTCATTGTTTCTTGTCACAAGACAGTCTTGCTAGGCTTTTATCTTTCCAGCCATGATGGGGTTGGGTTCCCGTCAGATTGTGACATATTCAATGAAGATAGTAACTGCAAGAGAAATTCCAAGTTGTCAGAATTACAACCAGCAACATTTTTATCAGACCTGCAGTCTAACACTTCATGTTTGATCTTCAGGCCACCTACAAAGAACCAGGTAAAGGGGGACCAGCTGAAGAGTCGCAGGCCCACAGAATCAGGATCACCCTCACCAGTAGGAATGTCAAGAGCTTGGAGAAAGGTATGATATATATTTCAAAATGATTGGAAACTGGCAATATTTATTAGTTACCAAATAGATGCTTTTAACGAAAAATGTTTTGTACACTTAAGTGATTTCAGAATATTTATTAATATCAGAAAAATAACTTTGTAAACCTCAAAGTAAATTTGACATGTCTGGATAACAAAGTTTGTCCCTGATTTGGGGGGGGGGGGGGGGGGGTTGGGGGAGGTAAGTAGGTAGCAAGCTGTAGAATTGTAAAAATGAGATCGTTTCAAGCAGTGGAATTTTGAAAACCCTTGACACAAGGAAATGCTTTTAATTTGAACATGTGCAATACAGGGAAGAATTTAGTTAAGTGCAGTTTCTGTATAAGATTCTGAATTTTGTCTCTAATTAGATACTGTTCCTTGGTTCCTGTGTACGTCATTTTATATATCTGTGCGCTTGTATGGTAATTTTGCATAGCACTTTGCTCTAATAGACCAGATTAGATACCCATAAGTCCTAGTGAGGCAGCAGGCTTTGTTTTTCTTTGTCATTTCTATTGTAACTGGTCTTATCTTTCTAAATGTTAATCCAACCCTTTCCGCTATTTCCTGAAGACAGTTACCACAGAGTGAAATAAAGATGCATTTAAATTTAGTTATTCAACTCCCAAAGTACCTTTTGTGTTTCTTTCCTTGATTATAGTCTGTGATGTCTCTTATACAATGGTCTGTGATGTCACTATTATACTCTAACACTATCATGGTATACTTTCCTTTCATTTGTTACACTTTTTGTTCCGAATACTTGAAAATTGTGTATTGTCATTTTTTTTTTCCATTCAGTATGTGCTGACTTGAAAGCAGGTGCTCTCGCCAAGAACCTGAAGGTCAAAGGACCCGTCAGGATGCCCACCAAGACCCTCCGGATCACCACCAGGAAGACACCGTGTGGTGAAGGATCCAAGACATGGGACAGGTTTCAGATGAGGATCCATAAAAGGATTATTGATCTCCAGAGCCCGTCAGAGATTGTCAAGCAGATTGTATCCTTTTTCTTTGAAGAGTCAAGCCTCAGTCTGGCAGTAGCTAAGGAAGCTGGTCACTTCGCCCATCTGCCATTTTGCCCAACCTTACCATTTCGCCCAACCAGCCTGGTCATTTAGCCCAACCAGCCTGGTCATTTCGCCCAACCTTGATGAAATATTATTCTTGATAAGGAAACGTTTGGGAATTGTTAACGTTATAGGATACGAACCAAATATGGAGGAATCTTGAAGTCCTTTAGTTTGTATAACTTTTGTAAGGAAACGTTCGGGAATTGTTATTCGGTAGGATGGATCAGTGTTTTAGGGGATAGGTTTGGTGGGTTGCCATTCAATTTCAATGGTCTAAAGAAAGGGGGGGGGGGGAAACATTGGCTATTGTGTAGTAAACGATCACATGATTACAATGGTGACTGGTTTTGGTTTCGATAGAAGTACCACATTGAGTTAAAGAAGCCTATTGTTTTTGGTGGATGTCAAAGGTCATTTGGGGTCATCAGAAGTGAAATTGTGAAACCCTTGTAAAATGAAAATTGAGGTCAAATGTCATTAGGGGGTCATCGGGGGTCATTCTTTGTAATATTTTCAAATATCTCAATCTCCTCAAGAATTTGATGGATCATATTCAAAGTTGAACTGATGATTGTTGGATTGTGTATGAATAAGGTGATGCCTAAAAAAGGTTATGTTGGTCAAAAGTTAATTAATTACAATTAATCCCCATTGTTTAAAAAAATCTGAGCCTTCACTTTTTGCCAAAGCTCCTTTAATTTGTCTCCCAGTCTCTACAATGTTTGTTTACATTTGTGGTTAAGCTCTGCAGAGGCGGTTAGTGGAATTAAAGCAGGACTGGGAGTTGTTATTAACTGTTGAACTGTAAGCATGAGAGCCCTATAGCCAATCAGCACTTGTCGATTCTTAGAAGTCTTTGAGCCTGAGGTATGTAGGCAGCTTGTGAAGTTATGTCTTGTAGGGAGTGCTTGTGAAGTTATGTCTGCTAAGGTAGAGGGGAGAAAGTTTAATAGGGTAGGTCAGTGGTATTGTTTGAGAGAGTGGGTAAAATAGGATTTAAAGGGGAAAATAGGAATTATAGCCAGTGGTGTGGCCAGGATTCTGCTAACAGAGGGGGGGGGGGTATCCCTCATGGGCCCAAAATTGGTTTTGTGGGCCCTACATTTTCAGCTCGAAAAGGTATGAGCTTCTGCACCATTGGTGCTCTAGTTTAAAGCAATTCTGACACTTATCATGTGAGCAGGGTCTTAGCTAGCGATGCGTCTCGCCGTCTTTGAGACGGCTAGATCGAAATGAAAGACGGCCGAAATTGAGTGGGACGGCTTTTGAGACGCCAATAAATGGCTCTGGTCCAGCCTCCCAATTTAACATACTGTAACCAGGGAGTTGTTACAACTCCCTGCTGTAACTTTTAGTTATTTGCATGTACTGCTCAGTCAACGGGCGCCGCACGTTTAAAATAATGACACAACACTGTGAAATACATCACTGAAAAAACCCTGACAGTCGATCCTTTTGTTATAACAGCTACTTGGTTTGTACGTTCGCTCACACACTAATTAATGCAGTCCAGTCAACAACACAATATGAAAACCCACACTCAATAGCAAACCTCCTAGCTAGCTAAAGAAAATATCGTTTCGTCGCGTGATTATTTTAGCACACCCGTGTATTTGTATTTTTTTCCTCCTAGCTAGGTGTTGTGTATCACGGTACTGTGGAAAGAGTGAGCTAGTATTGATAGCTCCTGCGATGTTTTCCTTATATACCTGAAAAGGCAGGAGGAAAAAGTTTTGCGTCGTAGTAACGACCATGCAGTCTGTCTAGTTACAAAATGGCGGGAAATTTCCGATTAATTTATATTCAGTAATGTTATTAATGCAAGCCCCAGAAAAAGTTTGCGTCCCGCAAAAAAGCTTGCGTCTCGATCGAAAAACCTATTTATCGTATGACCTACTGTTACTATTACTAGTGTAGTATCACAGCCTATACTTTGTGAATGTACTTATACACAATATATAGGGCAGAAATGCTCAGTGCCTTAGCTTCGCTGTTTTTCAGGGGCTGCCGGGCCCGCCCCTCCTACGAGAACCAAATTTGCTGTTCAGACAACCAAATAGTAAGGCCCAGCTTACTGGGAGACAACCGGGGGGAAAAAAGTCCTTAGGCATTTGCCAAGAAAGGGGCAGGAAAGCTGCATGGGAGTGTGATCTCTATACATGGCATAAGGTCTCAAAGCTTACGACTGGAGCAGGTCTTGTTTTACAAGGGGTAGGTCCAGAGAAAAGATTTGCATGAAGTCCGATCAGAGGAGGTCAAAGGTTACAGATGCCTGTGGCAGTATGACATCACAGATTTAGTAAATGGTAGCCCCGGCCCCCAGACGGTGACTTTTAAATCTTAGATATATCTCCCAAATGGAGCAAGATTTGTTCTTTGCCGTCTGGGACGTCCATCAAATTATTCATGTATGTATGCCAAAGATAAATTGGTCAGGTGTTGTCTCTGTTAGATGTGGGGGGGGGGGGGGGGTAGTTAGGGGATTTACACACACCTCTATTTGATTTAATTACATCTTCTACTTTCCTTAATTATCTGTTTGACCAGACATCGATCAGCATCGAACCTGGCGTCGAGGTTGAGGTCACCATCGCTGATGCATAGACTGGAACCATCAGCCGCCATATGACTGAAGGCATCCAGTTGTCCCTGATAATGTTTGACATTTTCAGAAATTTATTTCTGCCTGTTTTTCAAACACAGATAATAAAATGAGCGAAACTTGGATCTTGTGATTTTCTTTTCTTTTCTTTTTTTTTTGCCTTTAAGTGGATATTCCAGTAAATCTTCCTAACTTGTCAACAACAACAACAAAAATCATGAAAGTGTTCTGCACCTGCAGGCGAGAATTTTTCCAGGTAGCTTCTTTACTGTGAAAGACATTTATTTTTATTATAGTTCATTGAACTATTAACAAATATCTTCATGTTTGCAATTAATGTTCTTACAAAAAAAATTGCCCATAAATAACACTTTAATTAGAACAGAATAAATCATACGCGTGAAAGTGAAAAAAAGGGTTACCCTATTTAGTCTTACTGCAGTAGTTTGCAAGGTTACATTTTGTTATGTTTACATCTTGTGACAGCTTAACTGGTCTGTTTCATTGGACAATTGGTAGTAACGCAAGGCATTAATCATGCAAATTGTCTCGGTCAAAATTTAGTTAAATATGGTTTATTTCTAGACAGTTATTCTGTTGATTTTGACAGAGAACAACGTAGGACCAAGTCTTAGTTTCCATGATATTTGTAGAAACTTGTAACATGAAACGAGACATAGAGTATTCAGCATACATGGGTCATTTTGGGAGTCTTGAGGGGGTATTCTGACTTGTTGTGAAGATGAAGTAGTGTAATTTTCATAATCCCTGTTGACCCTGTTCTTTTCGGTAGTACCCACCTACCCTCGGACACACACCACTGTGAAGTTGCCTCGCATCTCGATAAGGTAACCATGAAACATTCGTTGACTGTTTCAGCCAATCAACGGGGAGCGTAAACCCTGCGCAATCTCTATTTGACGGCTTCAAAGCTTAAACAAGATGAATGCATATATGTGACCACGTAATGTCAAAACTCTTGGTTTGGTCCTGGTCAAGATTCATATGGCGAGAATGAAGAAAAATTCTTTATAGCGCCCCCATTTAAACCCATAACTGACTGACAGAGAAGTTTTAGTGAAATAGCGCCCTCAGCTTGTCGCTACTTGTCAAAATATCGCAAGGGATGTATATATTTGTTCGTCAATGGTTTTCTACTGGTCAAGGGTGCAACCCAGAGTTCTTCTGGGAAGGGCGGGAGCTTCTCACACATAAAATATCAGGGGATGTTCGCCCAAGTCACCTAAAGGAGAACCTGTCCACGAAAACCAAACGACTGATCCTCCGTGCCCAAGTCCCTTGCTGCGAGACTACTTCGTGGTATTACAGAGCAACCCCTCCCCGAATTCTTTACAGAACAATGGGTCCTATGCGGACGTGGTGTATAGACAAACGTGGTACTTTCCTCAGCACTGGTTTTTACTCCTGCCTAAGCCAGCACGCCCCACCCAGTTCCCTCCCCTGCCCCACCCCCATACAAAATCAAATCTGTGATGGGGTACTTGTTTGACGCATTTAATTTGCCACAAGGACCCTAATATGTCACCTGTTGGTTACCCTTTGAGAGACATTTACTCATCTAAATGTCAATATAGACTTTCGCGAGCGACTCAAAGAGAATAGTTAAAACGTCAATGATGGTTTACTTTTGGGAACATTTAACGCAGTTGAGCTTTAAGCCATATAATTACATACACAATAGGATCTTTCGATATTCTTTTAGATCAGGACGCAGGCACCTTTTTTGTACAGTGTGATTTGATTGATTTATTTCTACCAATTCAAAAACAAAAATATACATACAATAACAAATAATGTGAAAGTAACAATAAAGAAATCGAAATAAAGCAATAGAGTATCTGAATGCATGGTAGAGGGAACCAAAAATAAGCATAACTTTTCTGGTTTTGCTCCCGTATACAATAAATATTTAATTCATGTTTTATCATGTATAAGCAAATACTAAACAAAGAAGTTAAGTTAAAAAAATCGAATAACAAACGAATATGATATAATAATGAAATAATTAATTTGGTTGAGAATAAAAGATAATATTTGAGTGCACACTAGAAAGGAGTACAAAGAACCTTTTGACAGTTCGGGGTGGGGGGGGGGGGGGGGGTAGGGGCCGATGATGGTATGGAGGGGTGAGTAGCTCCCCCCACTTTGAGAAATTCTGTTAAATTCAATGTGTTAAGATGCAAATTTGTATTATATTTTGCAACATTAGAAACAGAGTTGAAGAATGTTTGACTGTTTAGGTTGTACCACTATACATGTTATATATTGATGCATTGTATATTTGGATTGTCTGTATAGTCTGTCTGCCAGTGGTTAGAGGGGTTGACTAACTAACCCCCCCCCCCCCCCCCACCACACCCGCTCATACCCCAAGAAGTGAATAATTTTGTGTCTCTTTTTTATATTGCCTATAACATGGATCTTTATTCCAGGTATCTTAATTTGCTTCTTTGTTTTCTTTTGGGTGGGCGTCTCTTTTATTTGAAACGCTCTTAATTTGAACCTTTGAAATTATGATTTTTAATTTATCATTTAGATATCACAAGTTTCGATTCAAATTGTTATGGAATCAAACTCAAGATTTTTGCATGAGAAGGCCACAATACTTACAGCAAAAAAAAGAAAATGGTGGCGCCGTGTAAGAACATCAACCAGTCCAGAGCCGTATTTAGTGACAGCTCAGTCTATTTACGGCAGTGATCCGAAGTGAATAACAAACTGCTATTGTTCCAAAAGGCAGTATACATCATGCATTCACCCTATTGACGTCATAAGAGACGCTTTCAGTTTTTATTATAGCGATGACAGTAATTTAAGTAGGTTTATTTCATTTGGGTCTTGAACGGAATTATAGACGGAGTTTTCCACAATGATAACACTCGAGCACCGGTACCCATAAATAATAGATAGTAATGCAATTAAGCAGAACGAATTTTCATATGAACTGTATACTCTATCCATATCCAGTAACCATGTATAGGCGCGAATCCCGGAGGGGATTGGTGTGTTGTACAGCTTGACTCCCCCCCCCCCCCTCCCCTGCCCGTCAGCCCATTTACAACATCAAATAAAAATATATATAAAAAGTAAGTGTGGTTATAAGGGTGCGCAACCTTGCAATTTAAGACCTACTTTGTAGTCTAAATATTCACCAGGGTGCACCAATTCTGGGCAAGAGGCCACACACCCCTCCCCACCCGCACCCCACCCCGACCCCCTCCCGCTCCTCTGGCGCAAAGCCTCTACAAGAAAGTCGCCCTCAATCCCACAGGACAACATCCGCTCTTTATTAAATTCATGTATACGCCCCGTACCATGGTTATACATGTGCTGTAGCCATGGCTTAAAGTTCTTCTAATATAGTGTTTTGTTGTTAAACTCACATCGGGTCAAACAATGCTGAATATCTAGTTCCGCTTGATATCTGCTTTGTGTATCCTTGCTATTTGTTCTGTCATATTTATTTTTGGAACCTCCAACAGTATACCGTACAATATATATACCGTGCAGATAGATATGGAAGTACGGTCATCTTCCATTTCGTCCGGAAGTGATACTGTATTTAAAATGTGTTACAAACTTAACATTTTGACCTACCTGTTCCGTCGCGGATCGAGACAAGACTAACTGTATATAAGCGATATAGTAACTGTATTACTTCTTTATAATTGTTAATTGGCGTACATCAAAAAAAAATTGTTACCAAAAGACCAGCCTATACACGTGCAAGGGAAAGTGACGAGATTCTGGAGCCGGCGAGCGGTAAAAGGCAACTTTTACAAGACTTCTTTCAAGTTGCAAAGGCTTTACTTGAAAGGACACAAGGTACGTTGCTTACATCACTGCTAATATGCAAGTTGGGGAGAGGGGCGTTGGTGGGGTAGGGGGTAGGGGGGTAGGGTTGATCTACATTCGAAGCGGTACTAAACTCCTGACTTGTGTTGAGTATACCCATATCGGTGTACTCATGGTCTTGCATGCATATATAGTTTCCTGTACTCATATAAGGCTTGCTTGTGGTTTTGTATACTCGTTCTCAAGACATTTTCAATGAGAAGTTTAACAGGAACTAATGCAGAATTACTTACCCTTGCTTAGAGCCACAGTTCTACTCGTACCGGTACTCACATCAAGAGGAGAAATTCTGTACTTTTATACCGGTACTCGCGGTATCATTTGCCATCTATTCCCCTCTACAGACTACACTTTATTTTACGAAGCCGGGAGCCATGTATGTTCAGATAGCCTCTCGCCTGTGTTCGAAGACAAGTTGAGACTTATTCAATTTTTCGGCTGTTCATCTTCCCCCTGCTTAGAACTTGTTTCGGTGAACTTCGCTCGACGCTACACTCATGTTGTAGGACTTTGTATTGTATGTTCATTAGCCAGCTATAATATATATTATAATGATGTAGTTGTAATAGAAATACTGATGTAAAAAGACGTGTTTTGGTTGAAAATACTATCGAAATCCAATTGTAAATGTATCAAACAATTGTTCATTCAAGCACATTTAGTCGGTTCATCTATATGCCTTATGAAGATATCTTTGGTTTGGCCAATTGCGATCATATTTTGAGAAAGTGCCGTATATGTTAGTGTTGATTTTAGTTGTATTCCTCTGATCCAACCAGAAGTAGTTGTATTAAAAAGCTAGAGACTCAAACCGAAATACCATCTTTAGCTTATGTCATATAGAGAGCCTCATGATAAACAACTTCCCCAAGTAGTTTAGAAGATAAGTTATGCCTGTCCTCCCCCCCCCCCCCACACCCCAACCTCATTAAGAAAAGAAGTCTAGCTAAGCCCCTTTAAAAATAAAATAAAGAAAAAAAAGTTAAATGCATGATGCATTCTGAGGCCTGCATCTTACGCATTTCTCAAAATGAAAAACTTATAAGCGGAAGGCTACTAATTCTGATGTCACTGGATGGGATAACATTCCACATCCCCCCCCCCCCAAAAAGCCTCATAATTTTGCTCTTTTCAACTTTTTTTAATATAACTTTCAAGTCAGATCACTATATTCACGAAGTCGAGTGTAAAGCGAATAAAGTGATTAAGGTTGTTTTAATGTTGCTAGTAGCAATATTCACGTGAAACAAAACGTTATAAAAGACCTTTTAAAAGACGTTGATTTTATAGCTGGGTCCAAACCATGGAAATGACTGACATAAATATACAATCTGCAAATACATGACCTGTTTTAAAAGGTTTAGAAAAACACTTGCTTTAAGATAAATCACTTGTACGTTTTTGTATGCATCCCCCTCCCCCCACTCATGATACTTTGTCCTGATGCTTTATCTATCACCCCCCCCCCCTCCTCTCCTCTCCCGCTTTTTCTAAAGTATTGTATCATTATACGTTTAGGCTGAACCATATCACTCGGTCGATAAAAGTTGGCACTGTGTACCGATACGCATGAATAGGCACGGTAGCAAACGTTGAATAGAGAGGAAAAGAACAAGCGTGCAAATGGCATAAGGTAATCAAGTATGATGCATACCATGTCTGCGGCTAGCTCCAAGGTACCGATACAATATATTACAGCCACGTATGTAAACTTGGTCCCACATGCATGATTGGATGGACCTACCAGTCATTTTATATTGCACCTGCTGTATGTAAATAGGATTCTAAAAAGGAGAAAAGATTGTCTGGAATTTACAGATCTGAAAGAGGATTATCAAAGATTTAGTAGAAGTCCGGGATTTTCTTTTAACGTATTTGTCCTTTTCATGCCAAAAATTGGTCAGGGAATTTGGAATTTCGTAGGAATTACGTACACCATCCGCAGGGACGCCGTTGCCTTATGTGAGTATACGGTGAATGCAATAATTATGCGTGCATTAATTGTGTGTTAATTATGTGTAATTGGCATTTCTCTTGTCTATGAATACTTACGCGCGAATTTTAAGAATTGGATGCATCAGTTCGAAGATATGCGTACTGTATAATTCTACGGCTGGCCATGCAGTGATGATTTTGTGTTGAGGTTTATTCTTCTCGTTTCATTATTGTTACATTTAAAATCGTTGCATATTTAACATACAGCCTACCATTATAGGTCTGGCTTTATGTCGCCCTACTGTTGTGGTTCTATATACAAGGGCCGGCGGACTGGGTCATGATGTTACCGCCTTCAAAGTTCCAACCGGCGGCGCTGGGTCCTTGAAAAAAGGGGCGAATTTGGCAGGTTACTGAGGAAATTTAAGTTTCGCAACTAAAAGGGAAATTGGTATCACATGGGTACCGAGGCGGTCAATTTATTGTTTATACCGTAATAAACATTGTAATTTGATCAGTTGGTAGTGTGAAATAACATCTTCAATTTCCATACAGTTCGTATTACCCAAACTTTTACGTAGCAACTTTCTACAACAGGTGACTTACATACGTCAACATCTGAGATTCTAAGAATGCCAGTTTTTGGGGTGCTTAAGAAATGCTTTATAAGGTTTTAAGAGGTTGGCTTTTAACGGTCGTTTGTATAATGACGATAGGAATGCATGCAGATTTCTGTGTTTACCATTTTGTCTTCCTTTAATCTATGCGGAAACTAAATTGAACTAACCCAAGAGTCATTACTTTACTTTGGAGTGCCGCGAATACTCCCAAGCAATGCATACAAACTTGGTGCCGTACTGTACCTGCAAAACGTAATAAGAGGTCGATAAGAAAATAGTGCTTTTTATAGGACTCTAGAAAGTGTCAATGGCAGACTCGAAACAAGTACTTCTCCCCAATGGGGGTGGGGGGCGGGAGGGACGGGATAAAATATTATGTCGTCCAGAGGTGGGGTGGTTCCTCCACTGTTAGAATTGGTAACTGGAGGGTGCTTACATACAAATGATGGTGCCATATTTTGCTACTTTTGAAACATTGTTGAAGAATTTTCGACTGTTTAGGTTGTCATGCTCATATATGTTATTTATTGATGTACTATACACTAGGATTGTTTTGTGTATTCTATCTGCCAGTCGGGTAGGGGAGGGGATGATCCCCCTGATTTTGCTCTGGAAGTAATCACACCCCACCACCCCACCCCCACCCTGCTATACGTTACGTTACTGAAGTATGCGTGGTTGCGCCTTTGCATATTTCAGTTTTACTCTAGGAATCATGCACCTACATGTTATATACTTATGTAATGTATCTTTAAGTTAGGATTTCGATATATTCTGTCTGCCAGTAGAGGTGGGGTGGGGGTGGGACTGAATCCCCGGTTCCACAGGTTACTGTGCATCTAGGTGCCTATACACTTCTGTGCGTATACCCAGGGGCGGATGCAGGATTTTTGACAGGGGGGGGTCTGACTGGTCCAGCCGCGCCTGATCGAAAGACTATCTAAGCGGAGCGCCACCATCGGTTGGCGCGGAGCGTACCAGAACATTTTTGGCTTTACAAACCCCCCCAGATGGCCGGAAACGGCACTTCCCGAGTATTCTAAGCTGCATGTACCTAGCCTGAAAATATGGATCTCATGTCTGCAATTTCTCAATTGATGAGAAAAAACAATCTATGAAATATGGTAATACATATCAGATGAGTTGAGATGATACAAAAATCATAATGCCTTTAGCCACCAATCCCTCTCCCGTTCCATCACCACTGTTTGATGCAGGGCGGGATCCAGGATTCTGGAAGGGTGAGGGGTTTGGCCTCCAGTGATCCTAGGGTCTAAGGGGAGTGGGTTTCCCTCTATCCATTGTGAAATTCTTGGATATTTAAGTACAACAGGGAACCCCCTTCAATTTAGCCATTCAAAGCACCTACAAAAACTCACTCGAAAATGTATCTGCATCAGTACGAGTTAGCTAGTTTTATTGATGATCTATTCATGGTAGATTGGAGAGAACAAACGCCGTGGATGTTCCTCAATGAACTTTCGGACCACTTCGTCAGTGTCGATAGGAGTGCTATAATACGTGTTCATGAGAACAAGAGCTGTGAGACGTTCCTTGCCCATTGTTGATCGGAGAACAATTTTTAGGCATTTTTTGCACGTGTAGCACGCGTGCACACTATAGTTCATTTGACGGAAAAGACACACCTGGCTGACTTGTAAGCCCTAACCGCCCTTCTGACGTCCTACATGTTTAAAATTGGCGTTTAATTTAGTTATTTTTTTTCTCTCTCTTTTTTTCTCTCTCTTTTTTTTTCTCTTTTTTTTTCTCTTTTTTTTTTGGCCAAGAGCAGGGGGGTCCGGACCCCCTGGACCCCCCTGGATCCGCGCCTGATACCTCTGCAAGGCCTCTTCAGAAAACGTTATATATTTTAATATGTATACTGTATACACCAGAATTTGGTTGTAACCTTATGTCTGCCAGTGCATGGTGAGGCTATATCCCCGGCGCCATGGGATACTGTATACTTCTAACGTCTAACATTTAACATCGTTGGATACTGTATATCTACGCACCTGATCTACGCACACGGAGGTACGTATGCCTCCGCGCTTATTCACAAAACGTCTAAGCTAGGTTGAAAGCAGTACTCGTCAGTAAGAACTTGCTCCTGTGCCATTTTCAGTGACTGCAATTCTGTGCAATTCTTTCCCATCGGAATTGTCTGCTTCGGCGGACAATTTAAGACTCCCAACCCAAGTTCCTCGAACTTGATGTTGAACTTCCTGGGTGATTTGTAATATCAGTGCTAGAACTTGATTTTTGTTACTTAGGCAGTCATTTTATTAATTTGACAAATGAATGATATAAAGAAGAAGAAGGTATACCCCAGGTTACTTGAAAGAGGAGGGGAATGCTGTAAGTGGATGGTCGAACGTAAAGCCCTCGATTTCTAAGTGTTTCCCTTGGTGACCCCAATATTCAACGTTATCATCTTGGCGATTCAACCCCAGAGAGGGTTCTGTGGCCTGGGGAAGGGGAGTACGGGGAGGAAGGACCCCCCCTCCCCCAGTCAGTAGCGGATGTCGTGGCCTGGGGAAGTGATGCAATACATGAGGGTGGCACACATGCATGATATACATTAGATGACTTTTAGAATATCGTTGGCTGTAACCCCTGACCATTCCCTCTCCCTCCTCGTCAGACCCATTCATCCTAATACTTGATATGACCAAACAGAGGTATGCAACAATTTTTGTTGGTTTTGTACTAAATTAGCCTTTTGTAACTCTACCGTTTCTACATGCGTTCTTTTATATTCAGCTTAATATAACAATCGAGAAGTACAATCTCGCCCACGTTCTAAGGTCGCTGTTTTCCTTATTTCTATCTTTTGTTGTTGTTTATTATTCGGCAGACAGATTCAATATTTGTATACCGTACGTTCAATCAACTGTGTTGGGAATATTTATCGTGATCTTATAACTTTCAGAAGTTTTGCTTTTAAACTGATCATATACGTCTTTCTAAGCCTATACTGTAACTATATATATAAACTATATATATAAACTATATATATATATATATATATATAAACTATATATATATATATATATATATATATATATATAGGCCTATAACATCCCTTACATCTCTAGAGTAAGGCAAATATGTCACCAAAAACAGAATTAGTATTGTTTGATACAGGTGACACACGCCTACGTTGGAATTACGACCTTCCTAACCGGTTCGAACCTCTGGACATACATGGTAGTTAGAATGTAGGGGCTCATTTTACATGGTAGGCTACAGATTACACTACACTAAAAGAAGTTGGTCAAATTCAATGTGGACCGAAATATTATCTAATAAGCAATTTAACGAAAACCACGATATTTAGATCAATATTACTATCAAACCATGATATTTTGAAGTTTCCACAATTCAAATAGATCATCGTTTAATATGGTAATTTTGTCCTTTTCTCCTCATGCTGAGTGTCTTATCAAAGCACATTGTCGTGCAGAACCATCTGCTGTGATATCATAATTATTTTATAATAATCTCTCTGGTCATTACATGGAGCTATTGGGTGACCCGTATATGAGCATGTAGTATCGATGTATGTTTGTACATCCTCTCAGCTGCAATATTCTTTCAATCTAAGCTTTTTGATCCTTTGATTTATAGTAATTTTTTTAATCCTATATCATCTTAACATCTTATAACATCTTAATGTTTATTATTAAAGGCATTGAAGACTCGCCCCAAACCGCGTGCGGCCATCTGAAAAAGTTAACTTTCTGTTGCTTGCAAGTGACGTTTTGTTCGTGTCGCAATACAAAATGCAGACAGTATTGAAACGTGATACCTTATTTGTCATCTTTAGCTGGACCTGTGCGTATTCAACTGCAGCTGTATGTACTGACTGTACACTAGTGTCTAATTACCGACGGTAGCAAGCTATGTGTGTTTTTTTTTTCTGGGATCGATGGTGGTGTTTAAAACTTCTGTTACACCTCATTCGAAACTAGGTCAGATTACCGGCATTAGACGTTTCTTTTTGCGCGAGTCTTCACACCCTTTAATATATTTATTTTTGTGTTCCTTTTTATAAATATTTTATATATATACTGGATTGAATAAATGAAATGAAATAATCAGAAAGAGAGAGAGAGAGAGACTGCTGCTAAGGAACGAGCTGTACAGAGCATTATCATACCCCCTTACCTATAATTATTATACAGTACATACGTACAGCTCCAGTGGCTGAAGAGAGCACTAGCATACCCCCTTATCTATAATTATTATACTGTACACGCAGATTCAATGGCTTTAGACTAACACTATCTTGTGTGTCCTTAATTAGTTGCCTATAGCAGAACACGACCGTTGCAATCAGTGAAAAACGAAATATAAAAACACAAATTAGCATAAGCCTGACACGCCATACATTATTACGTAATATATCAGGCCTCGAAATTCAGGCTATTTACTGTTTAAATACTAGACTGCTGGATTTCGCTGTTTGTCAGTAAGAAAGACAACAAAACACTCTCTTTTTCTTGTTCATTTTCTTGGGCAGTAGACGTAAAGAACAGACACGTGATAAGTGCAGGCTAACAATCGTCAGTCGTCCCTGAAATAAGCCTTGAATATATTACTGCATATTGGTCAGCAAATATTATTGAGTGTCTCCCATACCTTGCCTGTACAGTAACTAATTGACGGTCATTTATCAATCTGAATGCTAGTGGGAACTTCCTTTCACTGTTTAGCAAGTGTTTCATGATGTATGTGTATATATCTGTACGTTTTAGGTAACAGAAAAAAAAAGAGAAAAAAAAAACCCCGACGCCTGCAGATCGTAGACTTGTATACATTGTCTGAATCATTTAAGGCATACCTCATATATATTACATACCCCCCCCCCCCCGCCTAAATATCAGACAGTGACACCATGATATAAAGTGAATACATTCTAACCCATTTTGAGTTTCAACATTATGTTAGCTACTGGGTCCAAGCTGCGATATGGCAGCTATAGCAAAGGACTATACAATGTTCCACGGTCCAATACGTCAATCAATATATTTAATACTTCACCTTTAATCGACAGCATCTCACCTTGGATCATGGCATGAGAACACAGATCTAGGATTATATAGAGCAATATACAAATGAAATGACACGAAGTTGATTTTCTGCGACAACAAAATATACATAAATATATATATATATATTTTTTTTTAATATTGGACCCCCCTAAAATTGCCTCAATTGACCAAGTGTTTGCACCACATGTAATTACAGCTTCGAACTCCAACATCCAAGCCCCATATAAATGTTAAAAAAAAAAAAAAAGATTTTATTCGAAAAAAATGTTAACAAAAATATGTTCTCCTGATGTGATTTTGCATCTTTCCTGAACATGTTGGCGGATTGATATAGACACTCATCATCTCATCGTTGGCATCACTCATCGTTGGCCTCAGTAAATGATGGTTTCAAACTAAGGAGGATAGCCCGTTCTCTCTTTATTTTATTTTTAATGGATGCCGCTGCAGCCGAGAAAAACAACAGCCCGCTCTCTGAGGTCAGCGCGGACAACCGGTCGTAGTTATACGGCCATTGTTAAAATACACGATCAGTTTCTGTGAAAAGTTTTGATAAAAGTGAGATGATTAATGTCAGTTGATATCGAGGACCTGTTTGACACTATAAAAGGTGATATGTCAGTCTCCACGGATGACGTCACAAGTCCTTCTTATACGTAAGAGTCATGGTTGATCCTAATGTGTCGCGAACCATGTGTTATTGACTTCTTTGCATGTTCTCCACTTTATGCCAGGGAATAAAAAATTCACATATATTTTGAGAAACCTTTTCTTCTATTTGATCTGCAGGAGGAAAACGCCAGTCACTGTTGTCTAACTCAAACCTAAAGAGCTAAAAGCAAACTTTATGGTTGTACGTCGCAGCTGATTGGCCATACATTCGGAAGGATGGGGATTCTCAGCCAATTAGGGCTGTTGTTGTGGAAAAACGTCAAATTACGTCAAAGAAGACCGGTAAATACTTAACTTTCATTCGGCATTAGTATAGACAATTGAAATGTTAATGGTTTTAATGTGAGAAACAATATATTTCTCAACAGAAAGAAGAGTATATATAGTCATTTTATGATTCGAAGTTACGATAATGATTATTCATGCAGTAACGATTACAAAATGTGGGCATGGGCTTTGGTTTGGTTTGTGGGAATGGGGTCTCATAATGTCTACGAATGTGGCGTATTGCAGAAAAGACATTCATATTTAAGATGGGAAATGAGCATTCTGTAGCATATTTAGTTTATAAAGTCTGAAGATAAATAGATAATTAGATTCCTAACTAGAAGGTTTTTCTTCCAACTGACGATGGGTTAGGTGGGCGATGGGGGGGGGGGGGGTGCGCCACTGCCCATTTGTGCATTAGGGCAGTAACAAAAAATAGCCTACATTCATCAATTTCCACACTCTGAGCTTCAAGTGCCATGATTAACAATTTATCTCAAATGGCCTTATTCTCCGTGATTTATACTAGATGACTTTGTCCTTGGGCTATAAGTTTTGAAAATAGTTCACAGTGTATAAACAATGTCATGTGATTCCCATTCATTAATAACAATTTTTAAGGGATGGACTGGTGAGCGCCCACGGGTGAGTACTGTTACAAATAAGAGATGACCATCTCTGATCTGTTCTGGTAATTTTTAACTTAATTCTTGGATAAATTAACCTCACTTGCTCTCTATAATAGTATAAGTCAGATAGTTATTTGGAATTTTGAGCAAAATTGTATGGCAAGGATATCACAAAGCCAACTGGCTCTCTTGGTTGGGATGATATATAGGCCTTAATTCGAAATTATTTGAGAAGTATCTATATATCATTAGACTGATGAAAAAAAAAAACTAATAACAGTAAAAACTAACAATCTTAAGGTAGCATATACACACTGCACTGTGTGCTGCAGTTTGGAACATGTGTGACCATTATTTGACCTCTTAGCATATTTGAAAGCTGTAATAATAACCTTTCACTTCAAGACATTTACAATGGAAAGAACAGAAAGCTGGGGTAACCGCAATCGATTGTTAGATTGTTATGTAACCGGTTAATCCACCAGTGTGTCCAACAGGTCTAAAGATGGTCGCCTACATATACGATCGATTAATTCCCTAACAGACACACAATGTCCATGTCAATAACGTTAATTGGTAATGTCAACAACACAGTGGCTGGGTTAGTCTATATATTGACAATCCAAACAACAGTCTTCGTGGTCAAGTGTGCATGTTGATATACGGTTATCCAGTGTTCATGTAATTATATGTAGCAAGGAATACGTGTAATATCTGCTCCCTTTCGAGGGGAATGGTGATGCACACCCGACGATGATCACACAGTCACACTCCCGATGCAAGGGGACTGGGGTAAAGAGAGGATCAGTCGTTCGGTAGTTTGGTTCCGTGCCCATGTTCTTTCCTGGGCGACTTTTCCTTAAAAGAAAGAAGGAATACGACGATAAGTAATTATATAATTCATATTCGAAATAAGGGGACAAAAATATAAGGCCGCGTCATTGTTTTGCCCAATTTTATGTACTGATTCGTGAATACAGAAAAAAAATCATTTTAATTTGAATCAATTTTTTCTTCATAGTAACACACTTGCATTTCGTATTTAGACTAATATTGCCATAACAATAATAACAACAAATATTTATAAATATAACGAGATTTTCTGTACGTTCCTCTGTAAACATTTGTCTAATAGTTGTATAATACTTCGCAATAAAATATTTATATGCAAATGACATGACTTCAGCGGACCTCCATGATGCATTATTTAGTCTGAACGTATATAGTTAGGTCAGGCGCCGAGGGTAGATCAGGTGGGACTAAAGTCTGGCGTGGCCCGGGTCAAATCCGTTTTTAGAAAGGGGGTTTCTTTCTAGGGTCTCGACCCGGTCTCCGGTCGTATAGTAATGGAGTTCATGTATGCTGTTGTCACAGACTGCTCTTATACAAATGAACTTCATAAATCGATAAAGTGTATGATCTTGTTTTGTTATTCTTTGCCGGGGCAGAAAGAACCTATCCGAGGGTTTTCACCCTCTGAGCTTGAAGAGGGCAACAGGTTATCTCAACTGGTCTTAATATTGGCCATTTTATTATTTTTAATATTTTGTATTTATGACTTCTTAAGTTTTCGTACATTTAATATTATGATATAATATTAGAGAGCCTCGTGGAAGATTAGCTATTGCTAAACGAGGCACCCTCTTAAAATAAAGTTTAAATAAAAAATTTAAAAAAAATCTTTGACTTTTGCTTTAGCAGTAGGTCGGAAAATATTTGATGGATGGTCGATGATTCGCTATAGTTCCAAATTGGTAAAATAAAGTGTCCTTATATTCATGCATCTAGTTGTCCATATATTTCACACTGATAGAAAGTCTGTTCTTTCTGGATATTGACATATATTGGAATCAAAATTTTCTAGACTGTTAAATCCTTACCAGTGAATGAACTGGTGGATACCCACAAGGGAGTGCTACAAAATAAGAGCTGTAAATCTCTGATCTTGTCTGGTTTTTCACTTAGTTCTTGGACAAAATATGTAACTCACTTGCTCTACATTAGGTACATAGCTATATGTAGAATTTTGAGCAAACTGTATGGCAAGGAATCACAAAGCCAACTGGCTTTCTGGTTTTCTAAACTATTCCCTGACATCATATATAGTAAACACTTCTATGAAATTTATCGTTTTTCAGATATTGACAGTTACTCAACTCGGTTGGCCAATTCTGATTTTCATCGTGATTGCTCTGCTCAGAGTAAGCTTTCCACCTAAGGATACCAGCGAGTGTAAGTCATATTTAATATTTGTCATGAAATCTTCCAGTTTTGTTATAATCATGATACTTGCAGCTTCTGCGTGAATATCATTGCCGTACACGTATACTTGAATCATATATGAGCCCAAGTTAAATCAGGGAGTTGTCAGCAAATTGTCTGTGGTGAAATTGGAACGCACGGTCTTTGAACGGCGTGTCAAGATCATGAATGATATATTTGCCGTTCGCATACAGACACCAAGTTGATTCAATATTACCATATGAATGACACTTGAATCCATCTCTGCAACGGAAGTTACGTCGTTCAGCAAATATTTCTTCTTTTTTCCCTCTTTAAACAAGTTATTATCTTTCAATTGTTTGTGGAAGCACGGGGACAGCAAATAGGCATTCAAGTCCGTTTACAATGTCGATCATGACTGAGACGTTATTACAACAGGACGTCAGAGTTGATGAATAGGTTCGCTATACACCTCTAGCAATTGTGCTAACACAAAGACATATATTTGGTGAACCATGGAGCTATAACTCCCGGATGGGTGAACAAACTTTCAGCTATTGTATTCTTCAATAGGCCTTCTTGGAGAACGATTGCATGGTGTAGGGATAACACAGAAAAGTCTGTCCAAACAGCCTCATTTCCACTGTCACGGGTCCTTGTACATGGAAAAAAACAAACAAGTAAAGATGAAACACTTAAACAACATGGCCTAAATGTCCAAATCCCTAAAACAAGCAAGACACTAAACATGGTTCATAGGATATATAAAATTCTCAGAATCATCGGATGTCCCCCCCCCCCAATTTTGTTTTATTTTGATTAAGATTTGTTAGTGAGACTACTGTACAAACACAGCACACATAATCATATATGACTGCACTGTATAGGGCAGGCTGGCAAGAAGTTTCTTTGCGAAAAGACTTAGAACGGCTCCTTTCTGTACAAAAAATTTGGGCTGGACATTTGTCCCCTTCATAACACCTTCACAGAATTTTTAACCGGAAAAAATGAGGAAAGCATGAAGTTTGGCACCTGGGTAGGCCTACTTAACATAAATTAGAATTCTTGTTAAGAATTCTTGTTACATATTACACTACGTGGATTTGCATTTCGTGTCATACTCTGTCTATACCTAAAGATGACCACACAATCATAGTCTCGATGCAAGGGGACTGGGGTTGGAACTAACGGACTTCAGTCGTTCGACTGTTTGGATGTTCGTACCCAGATTCTTTTTTTGTTTTTTGTTTGTTGAAAGTAACAATTAGGTGAGGCTTCAAAACATTACAGTTTGTCTTCCCGTGATACCGGGTTTACATATGTTTTCAGTAAACCAAACTGCAAAGGCAGTGGCGTAGCTACGGGGGGCCTGGGGGGCCTGGGCCCCCCATGATATCGGCTGCCCCCCCCCCACTGGGAATGGGGTAAAAAAATGTTGACATAAAAATAAAAAAACACTCATCAGTGCGATTCACTAATATTTTTTGTTGAATAATTTGGGAAATAGAGTTACACAATTTTCTCGTCTGCATCTGGCAGAATAAGAATAATACAATATCTGTAGTAATCATGAGAATGGTCACACAGCATGGCATGGCAATGGTCGATGCGACGATTGCGACCATACACCACGAACCTTGTGCATGTGCTGCGCGATATCGATATCTGCTGAAAATATGTTCAGTGCTTCCACCTAGTGCAACAATCTATCAAAAGATTGGCTCCGTTTGTACTGAGCCGAGGTATCAGGTATTCATATATTGCCTCGAGTCAAATGAATATATGTCGAGATGAAATGGGGGTGTAGGCGGTTTTACACTAGCTAACGCAACGTTGTCGCCAAGAATCTGAAGTATTTTTAAGGGAGGGCCCGAGGAACATGAACTTATAGCATGCTCCTCATGGTGAAACATAATTGCACCTATTAGGGGAATTAAGTGTACGTTTAATAGTAGGAAAGACTAGCGTAGGTTCTTATGACCAACTAGACCGGTTTCTGCTCTCAAACTTTATAGGAGGAGCTTCATCAGTAGTAAGCCTTTGAATATTTTATATTCGGCATGAGCGTCTCGTTCTCAAAATGCATCTATTTTCTGTGCACGAGTTTTTATGGACTCATAGTGCAGCTATAAGAGCATCTAAAAGAGCTTCGTGTGAACCTTGAGAGTCAGCTGATTCTTCGTTAGTACGAAACCTTGAGTTAACAAGTAAATCTTTGAGATTTTGGGCCCTTTCGTAGGCAAGAATCGGTTCCTTTTGGAAACAGTTTGGATAATTCCGCGTGTTGCGAAATTAAGTGCCAATGTTTCAAAAGTGCTTCTTTCAAATGCGTGGTTTTGATATGAGGTGTATAGGTAAGCTTGAACACCAGTGGTGGTTCCTTTTGTTTAGGTTTGGAAGTGAGGTAATGCCTACGGTTTTCAAATTTTATGCCTTTCGTGGCTGAGGCAATTTCCTCTTACTTATAGTTACGGAGTAACAGTTTCTCTGTGAACGCGTTCTTTTTCTGTAAGAAATCAGTCTCGTTGTTACAGAGACGTGGGTATCGTAATATTTCCCCTTTAATGAAGCCTTTAAAAGTGGCAAGTGGGTGTGCAGAGTTTCTGTCGAGGTATTGGAAGGTTCCGTGGGTTTGGTGTAGACTTTAGTGTCTAATAACCCATTGGTTTCGAACCTTGGACCTTTGAAGATTTTCAAATCTAGGTATGTTACCTCGGTGTGTGATATTTCTACCGTAAACTTTAAGAAGCGGTGATTTCATTCAACCTTTTTACTAGTTGTTCAAGTTCCTGATGTGTACCGTCGTAGAGCAATAGAATGTCATCTCTATAGCCATTTTAAGATTTTATTATCTGTCGGTAAAATCTGGTTTTCAAGTCTATGCATGACGATATCGCAGATTTCCGGAGAGGCTTGGCTACCCATGGCGCAACCGATCTTTTGTAGATAGAATTGGTTATTGAACTCGAAACAGTTTCTTGTTAAGATGAGTTCAATTAGTTTGCGCATGGATATGGAAGATATTTTATTTAGTCCATATTCGCTTTTTTCCGTCTTTTCATAGACTTCTTGACATATATCTAATGCCTCCTCTTGGGGAGTATTGGTATACATGGCGACGACATCGAGTGTAGCAAGTACTACCGTTTTTGGTAACGGGGTGGCTTCCAAAATTTGCAGAATGTGATTTGTGTCTTTCACATAAGTGCTTTGTTTTAAATGAAATGGAGGTGTAGGCGGTTTTACACTATCTAACGCAACGTAGTCGCCAAGAACCTGGCGCCAACTTCCCTCAAGTTAAAAGCCTGGCTGAGTTGGCAAGGCCAGTCAGCATGAAAGAGAAAAAACTTTTTTTGCATTTCTGTCACCAAAGTTGCACATCTTTTTGGTTGCTATTTTGCCTCACAGGTGCCATCTCCTGCGATCTGGGGGGTGCTGAAATCTCAAATTTTCTCTGTACGCTCCTCGCCAACCAAGGTGGCGCTCCGCTTAGATAGTAACCTCCGGCCCCCCACAAGAAAGAACAGCCCCCCATGGCCCCCCACTCAAAAAATCCTAGCTACGCCACTGTACAAAGGGATCAAGCATTAAGAATAGTTTCAATGGTTTAAAAATCCATGCCAGAAAAAAATAGTGCTGTGTCATCGGCATAAAGTAGCACGTCTGCTGGAAACAACATTATAAATGTCATTAGCATAATCCAGGGAGAAGAATAATGGGCCAAGAAAAGACCTCAGTGAACACCATTATATAACAATTGTAGCTTGACTGGACATGCATGTGGTCATTCATGTCAACCATCTGCTACATATACCAGTTAAATAGAAAATAGACCAATTAATACCGTATAGAGACACCCATACAACATGCCTTTACATTTAAAGCGTCCACCAAACATGGAAAGAAAAGAAAAGAAGAAGAAATGAAAGAAAAGGAAAGAAAACGTAAAAATACAAACAAACGGGAGATGGAATGTCTATAGTCAACACAGTGCAGGCTTGAGGCGTTGCTATACTCACGCGTAATATAATCCCAAAAACCTTTCCCCACACGGCATTGTCCAGGTTACGTAATGCATCCATGTATAGCCTGTCGGCATACACTGCAGACTTAATCCATTGACAACAATGCTTTGTGAACTATTTGTCGAAGTTGAAGCTAGTCTGCTTTGTAGAGGTGAACAAACTTTAGTAGTGAGAAACGTCAATGTCGGTGGGTCCATGGGGCTCTGACAGTCACACAGCATGAAAGTGATTTTCACACACGTCAATCGATCGATATGCCAAAACTAAACTCCTATACACGTTCTTGATCCGACCTCAATCTCCCAAACTTATAATGTGGCATGATAATGCTCTCCTGTAGACCTATCTGAAGTAATCCAGCCAAAATAGTTCACTTTTTTTTTAGAATTCAGAATATATGCGTAGCCTATATGATCCTAGCCTGGATGAATGGATGAATGTTTGGGATGATGGGCACGGGGGAGGGGATAGGGGATTGGTTGAGTGCATGAACGCTTTCGACCCATATTTTTTTATTTCCAAGCTATGTAGAGATGCATGCTGCACGGAGTTTCTGGGTAATTCAATGCAACCCTTTGAATCATGATACCAGCTATGTTCAAATTTTAACGTCACGGTTTTCACTCGACATACTTATCGGAATATATTCGTCTATAATACTGGTTAATATTATAAATGGTATCAGTAAATAATGTCCGTGGTTTATACACATGATAAACTCGGTTTCCGCCTGATTGATAATTTTGGTCTGTCTGTCGAAAACCCAGAGTTTATAACTGACAAACCGGCCTTTTCGGTCCATAAAACTATTTTCCTTTTCGCATACTAATCTATAGCCTACTTTGATAACTTGAAGTTTGGTTTATCGATCATAATCCAATGTATTTTATTATAAGGCATTTGGCCTGCCATATAATTTCCTTTGGTCCATTATGCTGAACAAGCGGAGAAGTGGATCCATTCTCTGTTATGTTCCTATCGAAATTTGTTCTGTCTTTGACCTAACTCTTGACAGTGGAAACTTGGAATCAGGCACATCGTTGTGGATTAGCCTAACAGTTCGGCAGATTACGAACATGGTTCATAATGTTAATGTGAATGCGTGTGTTGTACAACATGAACGATTTTAATATCCTTAGCTAAATTTTTCTGTTTTTGTTATCTTTTTTATTTCGTTCGATGCCCTTTTGATTTAGTTTTTCCATTAACTAGCGTAGCCTAATTTACGTTAGGCCCCCAATTTGAGTAGACTGCAGTAATTGTCAAATGGTCATGTTACTAAGGAGTAAGGGGCAGTTAGGCCTACTGTAGTACTAACTTAGCTATATATAGTTGGATGCATTGGCATAGCTTTCCCTAAGAAGTA
Organism: Apostichopus japonicus; assembly: GCF_037975245.1. Lineage (NCBI taxonomy): Eukaryota > Metazoa > Echinodermata > Holothuroidea > Aspidochirotida > Stichopodidae > Apostichopus > Apostichopus japonicus. The sequence continues at coordinate 26,241,994 of NC_092569.1, read as the reverse complement.
GTCCAACACATTTCGATCTTGTTTGCAGGAATTAATGGGCAGCGCAGACTACTAGTTACCTGGTACTAATGTAGCATGATGGGTCCAACTATATAACGTACTTCAGAATAAGACTTTTGAACTGAAAAGTTGAACAATTGTTGCAATTTCTAGTGCTTCATAATTACTAGTTCCCATGTCATAATAGGTCCATCAAATTGTCTAAAAGGCTTATAAGCATGGGATTACACTGGCCCACAACAGGATCCTTTGTGGTACTGCTTTATACAGTATAAAGCAGTTCATGCTTAAAAGAATGTATTTTTTTTTTTTTCTATTTTTTCCGGGATCACATTTTAATCAAATGCTGTAGCCTAGGCCTACTTTGAACATTAATAATAACCTATAATATACTTTTAATGATCATTCATTTATACAATTATGAAGCATTCCTAAATATTTCATGATTATTTTCAGGTCATTTCAATGCCAGAGCTGTGCCCAGTGCTGGTGTTCTACCCTTCATGCAGTCTATGGTCTGTGATTATGATTCACCATGTATGACAGATTCCATACCGAGTAATGAAGTACCTACATTAGCAGATGCACAGTAAGTCATTAGTAGTAGTAGTAGTAAGTTGAGTCTCATCTATCCGACATGCTCAGTGATTAACCTCCGCCACGTATCACGATCTTGCGCAAGGTTTATTGCTTCCTCGAAATTGTTAATTGTTAACGTCCTTAAATTGCGACTTTATTTTTCCAAGCAAGGTAGTCACGTGCCTTCCTACTGGTTTAGCAGTATGTCTCAGGGCTTCCCTTAAAGCAACTTTTGCTGGAGCGTCCTCCTGGAGTCTTACTACGTAACCGAAAAATCTCAATCTTCTATGTGCGACTATGGATGACCAAGGTGTTTGGTTGGTTTCGTTGTAGAGCTCATCATTTGATAACCAATTATTATTGGTCCATCTAATGTTGAGAATATTTCGAAGTAGTCTCCTTTGAAAAGTGTCAATTTTGCGATCAAGATCATTCGTTGTGCCCTACAGTTCGCAATTGTATAAAAAAATACTCTTTAATAAAGTCTCAAAAATCCTAAGCTTAATGTTCCGGCTTATGTTTTTGCTTTTAGAAAATGCTTGACAGTGTGTTGAAAGCACCGTTGGTTATACCAATTCTTCGGTGAATGTCTTCTTCGGTTCTTCTTCAGTAAGTCATTGCTGAAACAAATTTCAGAGGATTAAACTCTACAGCGGTTGGAGAAGAAACAAATAGAAGAAAACAAAGAAAGAAAAAGTTAAAAGGATTAAGACAATAGTTCAAATATTGGCAATTAAGTAACCCTGCATCTGGTCTTTTTAAATTAAATGCATCGATGATGCACAATTAATAACCAAGTCGGGAGTACTGACTAAACATATTGACAAAGATACCATTTATAGTATGTATTTCCTTCCCATCTTCTTTAGGAATTTATTAACCTCCCCCCCCCAACCCATTCAGTATATTGTTCCCTGGACTTCAAAATACCAGTTTGGTTTAGTAAAAAACAGTGTTGTTCTATTTAGTTACAAAAACCTTATCCCATTTGGCTGCAATAAACTTATAAAAGTTGATAATAAATGACCTAGTTTATTTGCAGATAGACTAAATCCACTCATAATATCTAAGTGGCAAATATGTTGACATAACTTGTCTTATTATAAAGCAATAAATCACAGATATAAGGAGTGAAACAGTAATTCTCATTAGGGGAATTTACAAGCGAGCTGATTACAAAGTTTACACAAAGCAATGTAAATCAGTGGTGTCTCACAAAGTCAATTGTTGACTAATTATTAGGTCAAAAAGACCATGTGAGTGCATTACACATTGGGTTATTTTAGCACCAAACTAAATAGTCATGAATATGACATGTGCATCTTCCAACAGCAATTTAATGCAAATAATATGTTACACTTGTTCTCTTTGATAGTTCTGTGAATTATGATAAAATGCATAATGCACGATGGTGTGTGCTTTTGTCCCACTGATGAACGGGTGGTATTATTTTGCCTACTTTATGATGAAAAGACATGAAAATTTGTACCATAAAATACTTTTATCCCAAACTTATTTGTTTTGTTGTCTGGTTCCCCAATGATTTTCATATATGTCAGGAAATGAAACCTAATTCATGTACACGCTTCTGTTTATGACAGCAAACCAATATTATACAAATTAGTGTTCAGTTCAGTTGTCTTCATTGTCTAAGACAACAAAAAAGCATGCCCACCCACAATAAAGTCCCTCACTCCCTCCCTCCTCCCTCCTCCCAAATAATCATGTGAAATTTGGTTGCTATTATAGTGATGTTGGAATTGTATGCAGTTGGCTACAAATGACATTCGACTTTGATCACTTTTCAGAATTGGCAAAGTGGTCAAGGATTTGGATCCCTTGTTTCAAAATGATACCATTTTGAATTCTGTGAGGACACTCCCAAACACTTTAAACCCAATCACAGAGCTGGCCAAAGTGGTGGAGGTTGCGGTCAAGAACCTGACAGGTATGTATACAGCAGCTAGGGCCCTATAGTAAGCATTGAGAGGGTCAAGACAATCTTTCTAGGGTACTTTACCCAAGACCCAAAGGATTTGAGCCTACGTTAAACAACTGACAATCTATATGTCCCTTAATGTGTCCCATGTTTAAATATTGGATGGATTAAAATGGACTTGAATTTCATTAAAGACACTTTTCTAATATTCTGATCAATTACTGATTTAAAGCTAAATGTGCCAGTTAATTCTGTTCTGACAAAACTTGATTTTGATTGCTATTCTGTGAGGAACTTTTGCCCTGTTGTGAACTTTGTATTCAGTAAAATACGGATACCCTTGCAGTATAAGGCCTGTCACATTATGTCGACACATCAGAACAAAACATTTTTAATACTTGCAGATTAGATATTGTCAATTTCCGAGTTCCTTTTTATGTTAAGAGATTGACCAAGACCAAATTGAAAATAAATTCCGTTGCCATTATAAATTTGTATAAACTGAACCCATGCAGCATGTTACATGAATTTCTACGCACACGAAATAAATAAAGCCTCGTGTCTTTGACCGTTTAATAACATCATAAATGTCCACTGATGAACAATAAATGGTTATGGGGGTGACCCTTTGTAATCATTGGTTCGGATAAAACTGGACTGCTTCATATCACCGAGGATGGGTTTCGAATATGAATGTATATTTGTGACAAAATAATAAGTGTCATTTAATTCTGTTCAAGAACAGTTTATATATTGTATAAAAGAAAGTTGGCCTGACGTTTCGATCCTAGCAGGATTTTTCCTGGACTTTTTTCTTCTATATTCTGTCAAACGTTTACTCATTATGAACATCACGAACGGTTAACATTGCCAGCGTACCTGTCACTGACACCTGAGTATGACAGAGCAAAAATTGTAAAGAAGTCCTGGTTCACATTATCAGTTTGTAAACTGACCCCAGGCTGTGAAATTGTATGTACACTTCACACATAATCTTTTTGAATCTCCCACGCTTGAATTATGTCACAAAAGGGAAAGTAACGGGGTGTACGGGAATGAGAAAAGGAAAAAGAACCTAGCAGGCTTGTTCCTAAAACCTACTGCTTGGCCTAATTATTCACTAAATGTGTTTGTTTTCACACCTACATTTGGTTAGCAAAGAATGACAAGGACTTTTCTCAATTTCAACCCCTTTATACACACTCTTTTCTTTCTTTGATATCTCTGTTAATACTTTCTCAATATCAAGGTTAAATCATGATCCATATAGAACCAAGTAGATTGGGTCAAGCTTCAAATAGTTCCAGACCGGTACATATTATTCACTTATGATGTAGACAACAATCCCCCTCCCCCCCAAAAAAAAATATAGTCTGTAGATGTATGCTTTTCTCTTGAAATTCATATGATATGAATATTGATTATTTTGCAATTATGTGTGCAGGTTACAGTGATATAAATGTGTAGGATGGTATACGTTTCAAATATCGTACATGTTTCTGTTGAATTTGTCGGCAATTGAAGAACATTGGAGCTGGAAAAATGTTGAAATACATATATAAATATAAATTTTGCATATAATTTCATTACAAGAACAAGTATCATCTGTAGGGTTTTTGTATGGCTTCTCTAGATATGAAGATATCTAAGGAAAAAAGTTGGATTTTTTAGGTATTAATTTCCATTTGTTAAATCCCATATCTTGTATTCACGATGGGCATATCAGAAAAATAATTTAGTAATAATTTAGAAATCATTTTGTAGTAGTTGAAGTTCTGGGGTTTATGAATTTGGTTAAAAGTAATAAGATACATACAAAAAGGTGCAAAAAGAAAATAAAGAAACAAACTTAAAATTGCTTTACATCTGTGCAATAGTGTACCAATTTGCCCAACTTGCATATAAGATTTTGCCCATGTGATATCATATAATTATTCCCTGCCTATGGTTTACATATGATATATTGTTAAAGTAAAGTACAACTGAATGCAAGTTTGAGAGCTTTGATCCAAAATTTCCAGTGACATTCATGTAGGCTCCATAAATTGCTATTATTGTTTTTCACAGATTTGACAAAGTAAAACATAAAAAACATAAAATAAAAATATATATCTATATATAATTGAAAATCATAAATGAGTTGGAAAATCAAGAATATAAATATTTATATATATATATATATATATATATATATATATATATATATATATTTATTTATATATATATATATATATATTTATATTTATATATATATATATATATATATATATATATATATATATATATATATTTATATATCCCTGTATATGTAATTGAAAATCTATATGTATAGAAAGTTACAACATTAAATGTGTACATAGTATGTTCCTTTTGCAGCAGATGTTCTAGCCACGGTCTCAATTACATAGCTTATACATCTTCAGTCAATGCACAGCAGATGGGCATATAGGTATGGTCTGTGACCTTGCACAGAAGATGAACCTAGGCATGGTGAATAAATGAACACATATGTCTATTAGCTTGCACAATTAGTCAAAAGATGAACTAAGCCATGTGCAGCCTAATATTCACATGTCTATAGCTAAATCTGTGAGTTTGCGCGCAGGCTGTTGGTTGCAATTGTGGCAGGATAACACTTATCTCCAGTCCAACTAAATTATGCGACATTTGGGCAACAAGAATTCGCTTTAATTGTTCTATTTAAATGAATAACTCTATTTACTAACAGAACTAATAAACACTCGTAGTGGTAATGATGGAAAAAAGACAGCAGAAGAAAAGAAACATGTTGATCAACTGTTTGGAAGTGAATGAGTATTGCACTGTAGTTTCCATAATGACTATGCCAAAAGAGTCTCTTCTAACAGTATCTTTTATCTGTTACTTATTCTTGCAGCCAAACAGCCGACGGTTGCCGATCTCTTCCAAAATGTCAGCAAAGTCAAGGACGTACTTGAGACCATCGGCATTCCAACGGAAGTGTCGGACGTCATCTTCAATGCCAGCCTCGACATATTGGAGGTTAGAAGTCACTGTTAACCCAACGACAACTGATGTACCTTCTTTACTTCCTCATTTTTTTTTATATGAATATTTTTTTTTCATGTTTAATACTGGTTGAAGGCATTTAAGTCAGTCTTATAGCAGTGTAGTCTAAATACAATAAATAAAACAGCATTTTGTATTTCATATATGGTTCAAGGCCACCTCTTTCTATAGCATTAAAATAGAGGGAGTCAAATAATGGTCAATCGTTTTCAAACATACCCCTCCATAGAGCATTTTAATACCTCACAGAGATTTAGTCTCCAATTTATCTCCCCCAACTACTTCTCAGCCTTGCATGTGAAGAAACATTTAAATATGGGATAACTCCCTAAATGGAATAAGGTATTTTCTTAGCTGTTTTAAAAAACACCCACAGAGAAATAAAGATAGAAATAGCATGTGCTATAACTACACAAATTAGCCTAAATGATGTTATCTTCATGCTGAGCCAACTGTTTACATTAGTATCACAAAGTCCTGTTCTTTTTTGAGGAATTCATGCAAAATTCACAAGATAATGAAGGAAAAAAAACATTCTCATCTGTGCATAGTACAATTTTCAGGCAATGTCAAAGGTAAAGGAAGAGGGAAAAAAAAATGGGTAACAAATTGCTTATAAATAAATCTATATAGTTAAAAGCCAGTGTGTAGGTACATGGAATACTTTATCTGCTATTGCATCGCAAAATGGTCAAATAATTTGCTATGCAACATGGGTAAATTGCTATGCAAAACGGGTATTAATTGCTATGCAAAATGGGAAATTTGCTCTGCAACCTGGGTAAATTGCTATGCAAAATGGGAAAATTGCTATGCAAAATAAATAGCTATTTAAAATGGGAAATTTGCTATGCAAAATGGGCAAATTGCTATGCAAATTGCTATACAGGTGCAAAGATGTATATATATAGCAGTTTTTAAACACAGGAACCATAATATTTTACTACTAGAGACAAAGGTGAAAACCTACAAACTTGCTACACAAAGTTTGAACTCTAAGTTACTGGTCTCCTGTTGGTGAATGTATGTAATTTTTGTGGGTGTGGTGTTTTGTACCTAGCAGGATCTTTCTCAAAGGCAAAAAGTATCAGTAATTGACAAAGATTGATTGCCAGGAATTTTTGTTCACACAGAATGTTGGCCTATTTTGCTGATTCATTGAAATTCTTTGACAGAGTGTTTTGTTGAAATCGTGTGTAAATACTCCATTGTACGGTGTTGTGTCACAGTTGTGGTAGTTGTTGAACTTGCAAACAGTCACCAACAGCTCACAGAAATGGCAAATGTCGCGGTTTCAATTTAATACCGAACACCAAGAAAGGAATTCAAAAAAAAAAATCCCGATAGACATGGCAAAGTATCTTACATGGGTCAGAATAGTTTGCACTTTCTAAAGGTCATTCATTACTGGCTACATGATTAATGGACGGAGGGATGTGTTTTTTTTTAATAACTTAATGAGCTAGTTCTAACTCTGGTTTTGAAGATTTTAATTTGTTTCCACACATTGTTTGCTTGAAAATTGTTGAGTGGGAATTATTTTGTAAAACTTCTGAATGGTGGAAGCTACATGTTAGAAGAAACATGGAAGTAGTGTAAAAGAACAGAAGTTAATGAACAGTGAAAAGAATGGGAAAAAAATAGTGAAAAAAACCCCCCAAAAACATGAAAGCTAAGATGTCAGGTATTATATATATGCCTACAGTACTACCATTTTGTTTAGTTTAACCTCTTCATTCCCTTGGTTTTTTAATCCTTTTCTTTCATCCTAAAACTTCATCTTTAGCTACATAGCCATGTAGTGTACGTACTAGTCGTATGATTTAAAGGAACTGATTTGGTTTTGTCTACAATAAAATTTGCTCTCGACCTAAGAATTAATACTTGAACAGAAACAAAAAATTGCTTGTAATTTTGGTCACATTAAAAGATTTGATAAATAACATTGCTTTTAAAGGCAAACAGAAATCATTGCAAAGCGTGGGACGTACCTTGCCTATATATATATAAATATATGAGATATTTTAACTAGAGCTTTGGGCTTTAACTTTTACTAGTCAGTTTAGGATTTATAGTGCATTTTGGACGAGTAAGGAAAGCTTTAACCCAACCTGGTAAAAAGCGTTGGGTGAAGTTATCTGAGATATAAGCTGGTGACTAGTCCTATCATGTAAATAGTTATAGGCACTATAAGCCCCAATCAGAAGTGTTGTCACATTTGCTTTCTTTTCTTCAACAAACTTCCGCTTGGAGGGTTTTTTGTTTTTTTCCCCCCAACCTTTCCTTCCGGGGTTTTTTTGTTCCCTTGTGGCAAACTAGTTTGTTTTTTCCGCCAACCTTTCCTTCTAGTTTTTTTGTTCTCTTGTGGCAAACTAGTTTGTTAAACAAGTTCTTGACTGTTTCCTGGTGTTGATCTGACAGGCTTGATTCAACAACTAACTCTAAATCATGATACTTGTGGATAATGAGTGACTTAAGCTACCGTTATGTACTGTACTGCCATCAACAATTGTGCCAAATTAATTATTTGCTAATTGATTTCTATTGTTTTGTGTGCTTCTCCTTTCAACTTTATGTACATGCATCAACAAATCAACAGCTTTGGGCTTTAACTTTTACTACTCAGTTTAGGATTTATAGTGCATTTTGGACGAGTAAGGAAAGCTTTAACCCAACCTGGTAAAAAGCGTTGGGTGAAGTTATCTGAGATATAAGCTGGTGACTAGTCCTATCATGTAAATAGTTATAGGCACTATAAGCCCCAATCAGAAGTGTTGTCACATTTGCTTTCTTTTCTTCAACAAACTTCTGCTTGGAGGGTTTTTTGTTTTTTTCCCCCTAACCTTTCCTTCCGGGGTTTTTTTGTTCCCTTGTGGCAAACTAGTTTGTTTTTTCCGCCAACCTTTCCTTCTAGTTTTTTTGTTCTCTTGTGGCAAACTAGTTTGTTAAACAAGTTCTTGACTGTTTCCTGGTGTTGATCTGACAGGCTTGATTCAACAACTAACTCTAAATCATGATACTTGTGGATAATGAGTGACTTAAGCTACCGTTATGTACTGTACTGCCATCAACAATTGTGCCAAATTAATTATTTGCTAATTGATTTCTATTGTTTTGTGTGCTTCTCCTTCCAACTTTATGTACATGCATCAACAATTGTACATGCATCAACAATTGTGCCAAATTAGTTATTTGCTAATTGATTTCTATTGTTTTGTGTGCTTCTCCTTTCAACTTTATGTACATGCATGCCCCCCTCACACACACACACACACCCATTTCTCACCCCTCCATCTCTCCTGCAGGTTCTCGATTTCTACGGGTCCTTGGACGTCGTCAACACCGTTTGCAACGAAACCTTCTTGGGACAGTATCTGACTTTTCCCCTGGGTGCAAACATCACCGCGGTGTCTACCATCCTCTGCGATCTCACCGCTGACCAGAGGCAAGCCTTTGCCAGTCTTCTTCCAGAGGTTCTTGATGTCGACTACATAGCGAATGAGGTATGAGCATCCTAGATAGTTTAATAGCAATTTAAGTCATGATGAACTTAAAATGACAGCAAGCCACAGACTTTGGCATAAAAGTCGATACTGGTTTCTGCTGAGGGTAGAACTTTCAGAGAATTTTAGAGATTTTAATTAGCTAGAAATGTTTTTAACATACATGTGTAGAGCATTTTGTACTTTACATCATATTATTCTAGAGTTGAACACCATGATCCTATAGCCTTTTTAGGTTCTCTAAATATGCCATGTGAGTATGTTTTTCTAGCTGAAACAGCTGGAATTGGAGTTTTCATGGCTTGTAGTTGCAAAAAGCAGTTCATTGTACCTTTTCTGCCCTCCAGAACTGTCTATTGTTGTTTTGATAGCTTACCCTCCCCCCCCCCCCAACTTTTTTTTGTTTTTTTGTTGTTGGTAAATCAGGAATCAAGTGTTTTTTCTACACAATTGAACATACAAGAATGCAAACTCACAAGTAGACATTCTGCAACTTACGCTTTAATAATGTATATTTTGCGTAGCACCTGTGTGTCTACTTCTTTCATCGCCATTGATTCTCAGTACGTGACCACCCAGTCACTGTCGATATAGTTCTTGGGATTGGTACAACGATACTGCACAAGTCCATGTAATGTCCCATCCAGGGCTGAGAGATTTTACATACAGGAGATAATAGTGTCTTGTAGTGTAGTGTATTTGTTGTAAGTGTGATGGTTCCGTTTATCGCTCACAAACTGTTTTTTCGTACTGCTCTGTGTTATCCCGTCTTTTCAAATAACCTTCAATAACAGTTTGAACGGTCTCATGTATTGTTGTATAAAGCCCGAAGGTGTTTGCAGTAACTTCTTTGCAGGTGTCGTGCCACTATTAATTGCTCCCATTGACTTACACACTAAACTGGTCACTTTCCAAGGCCGATAGCCCATAGATAGAAGTTTTCAACTGACACATGTCCTACCCATCAGACTTTTCTAAAATACCTGAAATCACCTTCAAATCCTCCAGATTTTTGAACCATCAGTAGTTTATTTTGTCCTCTTCAACATTCCAAGCATCAAAAAGAATGGTGATGACTCAGAAAATGCCCAAAAAATCAATAGAGTTGGTCACTTTAGGGGATATTTTCCGACAATGGTTAACCTCTCAGGTGGACCTGCACTACTCTAATCGTGGTGTGTTACCTGCAGCCTGCAAATTAACTTTGAATACAAGTTGTACAAGTTTCGGTTTAACCATTTTTAGTCGGGGGGCGGGCGGACGCTTCGTAGAGATGTATGCGTTAGTCGAAGGTATACCAATTGAATATTCAGAGTTGAGATGTTTCATAAAGTAGCAGAATTTCTTGCATTGAAAGTTCAAGGAAAGCCAGTCATTACACGTTGCAAAATTCATTTTTCTTGCATAAATATTTGCAGTCAGACAAGTCGAAAAAGAAAAAACTACTACTTTGAACTCCGAATTTTAATGTCACTCAGAAGTCTTTAAAATAATATTGTTCAGGGAAAATAATTTATCTCGTCCATTGTCATACAAATTATTGGTAGGAATGATACACAAAAGAAGTTATTCAAATAATTTTTTTTTCTTTTTTTTTTCTTGGCCACAGATGCTTACAAGTATGCCTCGTATTTTATGAGAAACAAAATCCATAAATCTCCAAAATACCGAACCAATTGTGAAATTGCTCTAATTATTCCCATAATTCCCTGTTTCTGTACAAATTATGAAATGGCTATGTTATCCCTGTCCTTCCCTGAAGGTACATATATGAAAACTTGGCTGAATTCTGTACACTGCAGATCACATTGGATATTTTAACAAAGACAAAGCCACAACCATATCAAGCACGTAGCCAGGGGGGGGAAGGGGGCGGCCACCCCCCCTTGAGCATATTTTTTTGGTATGTTTTTATGATATCGCTAGTTATTTCAAGCTTAGATGCAACTTACTGGGAGGCATTTTCAGCCAAAATTTTCTCTTACGCATAGCGCCAACTCATGGTGGCGCTAAACTTAGATAGTTTTCAATGAAGAATCTACGGCTCTGATAGTTTGTCTACAGGTTCGCCCCTCCCTTGGCAGAATTCCTGGCTACGCGCCTGCACCATAATACCATATAGAGTTGGCTGATATTCTTACCTTTTGAACTTCCTGGTCATTGTCAATCATAAAACAGGGTTAACAAAGTTTCCATCTGTTTCATGGTAATATCAATGTGGAATTTAGGTAGTCACTGAAGCATTGAACAATTTAACAAATTTAGACCAGCACCATATAGAGTTGGCTGATATTCTAATCCTTTGAACTTAGTGGTCATTGTCAATCATAAAACAGGGTGATAACAAAAGTTTCCATCTGTTTTGTGGTAAATTATCAATACATGTGGAATTTAGGTAGTTACTGAAGCATTGAACACTCACAAAGATACAACCAGTCTCACATAGAATAGGCTGATATTCTAAACCTTAGCAAACAGTTCACTCCGTTAAGCCTGAACGCATTCAATTGTGATGGTCATTGCCAATCATAAAACAGGGTTAACAAACTTTCTATTTTTTTTGGTCAAAAACCTTTTCAGCTGATAACAACTTACCTGGCATGTAGGTAGTCAAAAAAAAGGATGATTTTTATACAGGTTTTTTTTTTTATCACTGTTATGAGGATGAGGTGAAAATTGGAGAGAGGGGGGGGGGGGTGGGGTGGGAATTAAGGTCATGTTTGCAGTAGTTGTAGGGTGATGTTTTAGTTGATCTAATAAGTATTAAACTGAACAAAGTTGGTGTGGCTGCATACCAAAGGTTCAAGTGTTGTACAAGCACATGGGATATATGGCTTTCCTTGAGTCAACCACTTCCTGTGAAACTTTGCACCACTCTTGTTGTGCATAAAGAGAGTAGTACTTGACTAGAGTCAATATTTATTTGAATCGTTGTGTGGATTGCTTGCGTTCCTACTTCATATGAGCGATGCATCCGTTAGCTTATCGATATTCAGAAGTTTGTCATCGGCGATGACTTTGCCGACCAGCTTTGAATTTCTTCCGTCCTAGAGTGTACAAACTCGGAGTTTATTGATGCCACTATAACTACTCCTAATTTATCAAAAGTGATTCATTTTTATATCACCCTCAATCACTTTGGAGATACTGAGATATGAGACCATCAATGGAACGATAGGACTCTGATCCAGCTAAATGGGGCAGTTTTTTTATTGACCCAACGCTGGTAATAAGAATCACTGAGCCGTGACCTACGTCACTCTTATAGTGTACAATACAGTGTTGGTAATTCTTTGTTATTTTGTGACTTCGTTTTGCCGGCAATCCAAATTTGCTATTCGGACAACCAGAGAGGACAGACCTGGTTGTCCGGGAGACAACAACCGGAAAAGAATGCCTTTGAAATTTGCCCGGTTTAAAGACAAATTGACAATTAAGATGTAAAGTTCTATATCATTTTCAATTTTTTACAATTTCTTTACAAATTCTCACAACAATTCCATGTTGTTTATGTGTGGAATTGTTGTAAGCCATCTCTTAGCATGCTTTGTTAAGTTTGAGAGTAGCTGTAACATTTTCCATAGTTTTTTTTTTTTACACTTTTTTTTACAAATCCTTACAACAACAACATGTTGTTTTATGTGTGGAATTGTATGAGCTATATCTTAGCATTCAAAGTTCAAGAGTAGCTGTAACATTTTCAATTTTTCTTCGTACACAAATCCTTACAACGAGTCCCTGGTACTGTTTGTTTTATGCTATTGTTCGACTTAACTCTTAAAAATGCTGCGATGCTTGACCTAAAAGCCTTGTATTGAAATACACCCCCAGCAAACAGGAAATGCTGCGTTGTAAAAAACTGTCTAGTATTTATGGCCTAAAAATGGCCCTTACAACATGGCAGGGTATTTATTGACTCAAACAGAGTCAATTTATGACCCTGTTTACAAAGTTACCAAAAACATAAAAAATTACAAAAAAATGAGAAGTTACAACATAATTCTGTATTAAGCTAATAAAGTCGGAACAAAATTCCGTATCCGTGATTTTGTATGCAATTAGTTGCTTGCGATACTTGAATAGATAAATTCACCTTGTGTATTTTTTTGTACAAGTAATGCCGCAGTGCTGAAGATGCAAGTTATGCAGCTGGTCTCTGGTTTTCTACAGAATCATTGTAGTTGTGGTAGTTTATGATCATCTAAATTTATAATACCAGAAGGAGAAGAAAAAGCAAGAATATATAAATGAATGTATTTTTTTGGGGTGTCATTTCAGCTGGAAGAATTTGCTAGGGTCATTGAACCCTACACTCTAGAGGAATTTGTAGAGGACCTAACCAACCTCCAAGAGGAGTTAGAAGAGGTTGGAGAACTGGATGGTCTTATCAACATCCTCCCCCAGCTTGTGGAGCTGTCCAAGCTCGCACCGGCTTTCAAGAGAATTTTTGAAGAGTACCAGAAAGGCCAACTTGAACGCATTCTAGATGAGTAAGTGGATTGTTAGTAGATAGATGGCAGTATTTCAGATCAAAGAAATGGATAGTACATTAATATTGGGTTTTGTTGAGGGATACGATACCACTAGAAAAAGATCAATTAATAGTGTAAGCAAGATTCTTAATTATTTAAAAATCCAAGGTGGTTTGATCTTGATGAAAAGTGCAGAAAAACATTTCTTTTAAATTTGAAACTAAAATAAAATCACCTTCAAGAGCTGGACTAAATAGTGAATTGATATCAGTTATAAGCATAGGCGTAGGAGACGGTGGGCTGTGGGGGGCTGCAGCCCCCCACCCCAACGAAATTTTGTTTGTGAAAATTTGGGCAATATGCTGAGAACTTTCGGGCACCTACTGAAAGAAAAATACTTTTCTATGTGTTTTCAATGGTTAAACTGATATTATTATGATCATTATTATTGTAACGACTTTCCCAATAATTATAACCAATATGGAAGGGTTATAACACGGCAAATGATTGTATGTTATTGGCATGCGATGTAATAATCGACACATGCCTATAGGATATGCACATGAACGTGTTGAACGCGTGCGGAGCTTGCGAAAAATTTTGGTAATATTTCCCGGGCAAGTCGTTACACCCCCCCCCCCCCAAATCAAATTAGGCTCCTAGGCCTATGGTTATAAGAGATTAAATTGCTTTCTCTATCTGCACTTCTCAAGGATTGCACCAGTTCTTGAGCGACTCGACGAGTACTTGGAAGGCTTGCCATGGTGGCAAGACATCACAGAGATTGTCAGACAGGTAGAGGCATTTATGGATGCAGTGGCAGGGGGTGGCAGCAGAGGTAATTACCATGGTTACCTCTTATTATCATCAATCATCAAATACTACTGCACAGGTCTTTTGAGAGCAGCCAAATTTATCCAGCTGATCTCAACAACCAAGCGTGCAGTACAGTAGCTGATGCGTGCAGTAGTTCTGGAAGATGCCAGTCAGGACTTGTAGTTTAGTTTTTAAGCACTGTTTGTATACCTTTTAGTTAACAAGTGGTGAAAAAAATTGTGAAATTGTAGAACCTTATTGACTGGTGAACTGATTGACTTACAAGTTATGGTTTTAAGAATAAAGGCAACTCTTGTAGGCGGATGGGCGCTACAATAGCCCTTTAATAACTGGAATGTAATTGTATGAGAACGTGCGTGGGAGTTTTAAGTAATTATATCTGGAAACTTTTGGGAACTCTATTGTGGTGGGTGACAAAGGGCTAGAGTGTGAAATATGTTTTCTGTTGATTGTACATTCCTGCACCTCAAGCATGCGTCCATGTTAACAAAGAATTCTTTTGTCATTTAGCCTCTGAATCAGATCCTGCTAGGATCAAAACATCAGGCCAACTTATGCTTACACAAAGAATACTTTTGAAAGAATGAAATTTGTAAAGAAAAAAAAAGGGAATGCTTTTTCATAGTTAAGCTAATGACAATTTTTTTTATGCCATAAACATATATGCTGTAACAGTTGTGTATACTATATCTCGACAGATCGTGGGATTCTTTTCAATGAATTCATCCAGAATGCGACAGGGCTGGCTCAGAGGTTGAACCTCACCCAGGACGTGCTGGAGAGTCTACTTTCGCAAGAAATTTTGCCTTCGGATGTAAGAAAAATAATTATAATATCCCCCCCTCCCCAATAAAAAACATGCGATTTGCTCGCGGTGTTTGTTATACTATAAATCAAGGTTCCGCAAACTTTTAGGAAAAACTTTTGAGGAGGCATGTGCCATGATTTATCATAACCCGAGCAAACTGGATACTGAATGCATAAAAGCTAAATGTTGAAAAGAATAACTCAATCAATCCCTGTCAATAAGCTCTGAAAAATGTGGATAAATTTCTGGCTCTCTTACTAAAAATTCTCGAGACCCCGCCCCCTATCTTGACCACATATTTGCATGACCCAACTTTTGAGTAGCGTCCAACAGTTTATAGTTTGTTAAATAAACTATAAAGTGTTACTCAAAATAACATTTCAATTCTCGACCAAAAATCGGACCCTCCGCTGGATTTGTTCACCAAATGATTAAAAGAACACGAATGATCTTCTTTCAAAGCAGTCGTTCAATTGGATTCGAAATAAATCATCACCTGGACAATCTTTTAATATTTAACGTGTGATTTGATAACATGCAATATGCAAATGGGAACATTATTAAAATTTCCTCATTTTATGAAGTAAAACAAATGTAAAGCTGCATTGTTTATTAGATCATAGCCTCAGATAGGTTTTCAAATGTTTCATTTTTAAAATTAAATGTAAAATTTCTCTTTCATTTAGAGCATTCTGATCAGTATTTCTATGTTATGTGGTACAGTATATAGTATCCAAGCTACCGAACAGGACATCCAGTATAGAAGATTGCATTTTATCTTCCTGTCTGGGTATAGAGCAGATGTTTGGAATCACTTTTCTAACAACTTTTGTTCTAGCTATTACTAACACTATTTAGTAACTGTTAAAACACACTCAATTTGTGAGTACTCCTAATGCTAGACTGAATGTATTTTGAACAGGGTTCTAGCTAGGCCAAGTTGAGGGCCGGCTAATTTACATCCCTTCCAAACTTGGAAACATGGTAACAATTTCATCGCCGCTAGCTGTGAGGGCCGAGCAAAATTGTATTTTTTGGTGAAAACCCTCACTTTTGTAATTATTTACAGTACGAAATATGGAAAATGCGTACTAGTCGGCAGTGCTGTATGTCCATGTCAAGGCTGATCATGAATGGTTTTTTTTGGAAATTTTCACTGAATTAATACTGAGATGAATTTAGGGTTTAGATTTACAAATTTATGAATGAAGTGTGGCTAGTTTTGTTCATCAGACTATCAATCGGTTTGTAAAGTATGTATGGAAGTAATTAATGTTCTCAAATTAATTATCCGATCTTCTTTATGAATACGTTATAGGTTTATACTTTCATAGCTCCCTCTATTCCCTCTGCTATTCCAACTTTCACCCAATGCAAGTTTCTAACCTCAAGAGATGATGAAATTTGTTAATCACGTATCATCTTTGTTTAATTCTTGAGATCAAATTTTAGTCAAAATCCTCAGATCTCTTTGTTTCTCTTTTCCTTGTCCTGAATAGCTTCCACTTCTCCTCGATCTGTTGGAATATCCGAACCGTACAGCAGATTTGATCTGTTACAAAAATATTTCCCAAGATGCATCAGTTTCTTCCGAGTCGACTCTGGTGGAGTCGTTGGCGGTTCTTTGCTCGTATGACATCAATGACATAGTAGCGGCAATCGGCAAGGAACTGAACGTGACTGCGTTCCTACGTGAGGTTGGTAAACTACACTGGCCTTAACTTTGTTTTCTTTAACAGAGAAAACAAATCCAGTTTTCATCTTTAGCTTATATATGGACAGATCTTTGTGAAGGACAACCCCCCTCCCCCCTACCTCCCACCCCAAACAGCTGAGGTTAGAAAAATCTGACTCTTTTTGGGAGATATCATGGTTTACAAGTCTGGGTGTTGTCATTAATGTAAAATCTGTGATGTCACAGTGCAATAAAGATCTAAACTCTTGTACTTTCTCTTTCTGTGATTCACAATATTTTCAAGGTAGAATGTTGAATATTACACTGAAACCAATGACATTATTAGGTCAATGTAAAATGCTTCAATATTTTAGATCCAGCATTCGCCAAAAAAAACCCCATCTCCATTATCAGAAAATAAATATGAGTGTAATAACTAAAAAGAAAAACATTAAGCTCGACAGTGGCTCAATGATGTCATGTTTAAACTTGATCAAGTCTTCAACCTTTATTTGTGAAGGGACAATTAAAGCTCTCATATCTCACCCCCCCCACCTCCCCCTCCCCCTCTTCAAGTGGAAAGTTTTTCACTACACTTGTCTCTGTATATCACATAGATGAATGACAATGGTTGGCTGTGTGTCTCCTTAACACCTAGAAATTGATGCTACTGTTCTAACAACCTATGAACACTAATGAACAGTTTCATAGAAGTTGACACAGTTTTACCGTATGAGTTGCTCTGTTTTGGTATTACAACACACTAGTTGTTTACAATATAAAGCCAAATGCGTGCCAATCTGATTTCATGAATGTTTCATAAAAAATTGTGTATTCTTTCCAAGAGACACCACAGAGCCCCCATAAATTGCTAGACATGCTCTTAAAATCGCCGCAACACTACACAAAACTAATTTCAAAGCATTTACTGTGACTGTCTTTGAAATTATGTTTGGGCTTGATTCACACCGACTGAAACATATACGTCTAATTTTTATACACATCATGGTGATATGTACACATGCCCACATTGCTTTCTCATTCCTTAGTCAATTTCTTTAATATTCTTTGAATTTTGCTTAATTTTTACAGCTTCAGAGCCTGGTAGAGGACAACAGGAATCAATTAAACCAGACCACCGACTGGCAAGAGTTCTTCAGTCAGGCTATCGACTTGGTAGAGGTACTGAGGATGGTGCAAAATACCTCGGTTTTCGAACTCGCCCGCGATCTTCTGGAAAACCTGGACGATTTGGACCTTTACGAATTGAATCCATGGTTGGATTTCCTTCTCGATGGATCAATGGGTGGACTCTTGGGCAATGGAACCCTGGGAGGTAACAGGTGAGGATGTGTAGGTCACCACTTGGTGATGACGACGCCCGTTTGAAAGTTTAGACTTTTGGCAGTTTAGCGACAAATAACAGTTTCAGCCCTGATTAATATATTCACAGTAGGCTAGGTTGTACCTCTGATTCTTATTGTGTAGTTGACCTTTCACTATGCTGTGATGTTTGTCTTGGAAGGCTAATAATAAACAGCTATTCTAAAGATTTTTGTGGTATCGCCACCAACGAAAGAAGACAGCTAGGACCTCTAATCCGGATGTCTCTCTGTGAGTCCCATCTTCCCTCTTTGATTTTCATGGCCTCTTTTCAAAAAACTTCTTTGTCAATTTCCCCGAATGTTTCCATTGTTCATTTTACTTATAAAGATTTTAATACAGATTTTAATAATAATCTAAAGTGATATTAATACTGCAAATGACCAAAGTAATTGCTACTTAAAGTATTATATGAGTGTGACACAAACTTAAGCTGCGAAGCTAGGGATATTCAGCTTGTGTGCAGAATTGCTTTCCCCAGGTTATGCGGGTGAGGTTATTTTACAAATAAAAAATGGCAACTTTTCGATATTGTTTTCCCCTTTCAGTATGTCCTCTCCTCACCGACCCTTTTCTTTAAACACTGGTCCCTTTATGAAGTCCCACGTCGAAATCATTCAGTCTTTGTTTCCTTTTTAACCGTCAGCAAACAGCTCCAAGAAAACTATCTTGTTTGATTTTGTTTTCTTTTTACACTCTTCCAGTTTGACACTACTTGACACCTTCCTTCAACCGTTGTTGACCCTGCTTCAGGTTGAAGTAATGCAGACTTCGATTTGGCCGCACGTTCAGAAACAACTCCTCATACATTATCTGTCCATTGATCTTCAGCTGGAGATTGTCAACACATTTGCCAGTAAGTACCATCCGTACCTCTCGTGATGTCAGAGATAATATCGAAGGTCTCGTTACATAATCCTGTAATAGTTTTACACAAGCTACCCGGTCACCAACTCTACAATCCTTTTCTGGTAATAGCGTGTAGTAGATATTTACACAACGAATGAAAGTATAACTTTCGGCCAAAATGTTAGGCCCCCCCCCCCATTGGCATGGATTGATCCGATGAAAAGTTTTAAAGACAGAAAACAAAATAGTTTGTCCCGTCTTTGTTACAGTTTCGGTCGACATCGGAACATTATTCAGCAGATTGCAGGTATAATTTGTTGACCTTCAATTCCGTTCATAGCTGCACATTTAGGCTGTAAGCCGGGCTATATTTTTGACACAATCCTTCTTCCTTTCGATATTCCTTTCATAAATTTGAAACTAGACTTGGGATGCCCTGTGTACCTAAATATCCTATTAGAAATATTAAAATAAAACAAAACTGTTCTTTAGTATTAGTATGAACGTGTTAATAGTGTCATAATGTAGGATGAGATTGTGTTCGTTGGGTAAGAATCTCTTTGTAACGTAACAGTGTGTTCATAGGGTGATAATGTGTTTGTTGAGTAAGAATCTCTTTGTAACGTAACAGTGTGTTCATAGGGTGATAATGTGTTTGTTGGGTAAGAATCTCTTTGTAACGTAACAGTGTGTTCATAGGGTGATAATGTGTTTGTTGGGTAAGAATCTCTTTGTAACGTAACAGTGTGTTCATAGGGTGATAATGTGTTTGTTGGGTAAGAATCTCTTTGTAATGTAACAGTGTGTTCATAGGGTGATAATGTGTTTGTTGGGTAAGAATCTCTTTGTAACGTAACAGTGTGTTCATTGGGTGATAATGTGTTTGTTGGGTAAGAATCTCTTTGTAACGTAACAGTGTGTTCATTGGGTGATAATGTGTTTGTCGGGTAAGAATCTCTTTGTAACGTAACAGTGTGTTCATAGGGTGATAATGTGTTTGTCGGGTAAGAATCTCTTTGTAATGTAACAGTGTGTTCATAGGGTGATAATGTGTTTGTTGGGTAAGAATCTCTTTGTAACGTAACAGTGTGTTCATAGGGTGATAATGTGTTTGTTGGGTAAGAATCTCTTTGTAACGTAACAGTGTGTTCATAGGGTGATAATTCATTCCATTTCTTTCTTCTTTCTTCTCTCCATCCCTTGTCTACTAATCCTCTTACTTCATCTGTCTCCTTTGTGTTCACCCAGCTCATTAACCTGTCTGTATTCTGTGTGTGTATTCCTCAGGCCCTCTAACTTTTACATGTTATAAATATTGAGTGTGATTGAGATTATATCCGTCTCTTTCTTCCCAGGTGGCAATTGTCCTGAGGGATGGAGCAGCCAAACTCCATCCTGCTACCGATATGAGAACGGATGGGTCAATTTTGGATCGTCTATAGATGCATGCACGAAGTTACACGGACTCAGTCATCCTGTGGTCGTCAATCATGAAGAAGAACAAAGATTCCTTGAGGAGATTGGGTAAGAATCTGTTAAGTGCTGTATGGATTGTCCTGTTGCGTTGGGTATTAAGAATGAGTGTGTTAGTCAAAAACGTTTACGTTTAGTGTATGCATGGGTTACCCCAAATCCTACACAAAGTGTGATTTTTTGTTGTTGTTAACCGATGGTTAGGCTGATTTCCCATTGACTAAGTGTGGTGTTAGGCTACCATGTGGTCGAAGATAACAGCATGAAGCCCGGTTAAACGTTGACAAATGTAAATAAACAATTGCCTTGGGGTGTAAAAGATACAATGGATTTTATCAGTTGTGGTGTCCGCCGCTTGCTTATTTCAGTATCGACATAAACTGTGTTGTATCTTCTAAAATTGGTTGTGTGTACAAAGGACCGATGCAGTGAGAATGAAGGAATTACGTAAGGCATAGTTGAGTAGTACACAGTGTAGCTGCCTGCGTAGATCCGCATACATACAGTATAACGTTTGAGGTGCTTTCTTGAACACGTCCAGATAACCGGAAAGCCCATTTTTTTAATGATTATTATGGATATCACAAACGTACGTATACAGCCTACCATGCCCAGTAGGTATCTAATATGTTTGGACCCGACTGCTTAGGCACATATGGTCGGATTGGACTTGTGCCTGTCAGCGTAGGGAAAAAAAATAATAAGCTTTGTAGGTATTGTTTCATAGAAGAAAAAAACCATGTAGTCACATGATATGAACAGGATATATGTGAATGGTACTGAAATGATTTGTACTACAGCAGAAATGTTATAAAAATTCATTCAAAACAACAGTGGATGTTATATTTATTAAGTGTTCTTGCTTCATGGGAGAAGTTATGTTTGTATCAATTGAATACCACAATCAATTGTCATCTTGGAGTGAGTGAGCTCTATAATCTGTTTCTCTCCCAGTGAGGACTTACCCACCTGGCTCGGAATCGACATACCTGATAAGATATGGTTGGATGGCAGCCAAGTCTATTACACCAACTGGGACAAAGGTGAAGGGCAGGAGGGATGCGGGGTGGCCAACTTTGGTAACAGTGGCCTCTGGTATACCACGGAGTGTAATAATGACATTGCAAGTATCCTGTGTGAGGTTCCACAAGGTGAGTTTGACAGTTTTAATTCTTGAAATGGTTTTTATGAATGGTAGTAACAGGAGATGCTGCGAGTCGACTCAACGGATCACTCTTATGAGGATGGGGGGCTGGAGGATCATACTCTTGATAATCTTGGATAATTCTTCACCTCCCAAAGAAGCAATGTGGGAGTAAATGATTTATCTCTTTTTTTCTCCTCTCAAGTTAGCAGGTCCAGTTGTAGTCATTCCAAGTGAGTGACACAACTTGAAGGAAAATCTGAATGTAAATGCTTTCATTCTGTCAGGTTTCATTAAATAGTAGTGTTTTAGTGAGTACTTACTCATATTCTATCATTGTTGCCTGTACTTGTACTTTTGTACTCATCCTCATGGGCTTGTGCTCATGGATATCTGGAAGTTTGAATGTAGCTAGTAGAGATGCTAGCGTAGAAATTCAGTATTCATACTCATGCTTCAAGTCTTGTACTCGTATTGGTGTACCCATCCCAAGGGGAACTCTGTAGACACTAGTGCAAACTTAAGTACTCCTATTTATTCTCAGAGCCTTGTACTGGTGTACTCATTCCAAGGAGAAGTCTGTACAAATACTATTGCAAATTTGAGTACTGATACTCATTTTTGGAGCCTTGTACTCCTACTGGTGTACCCATTCCCATGGGGAAGTCTTCTTGTACTCATAAACATTAGTCTGATGAAATATTCAAGCTAAATATCTAGAAACTCTTGATTCTTGCTTCGTTTACAGAGCACGCCTTAATCACGCTACTTAGAAACAGCCCTCAGGATGACTTGAATGGGCTCATTTTACAGATTGGACCAGATGCCACTGAGATTCTCCTTAAGAATATTCTAAGTCCCTTGTTCATCGAGGTAAGCTGGTTTGTTTAGCTATTATGCTAAATATGTGAACACTTTTGGCCTGAATAATGTTAAACACTTTAAAGAAAGCCTTTGGTGTTGCTTCTGTTAAATTTTAGCTAATGTTACGATCTTTACTCAATTTCTGTAATAGTGGGTTTCGACGATTCAACTTCTGTCAAGATTTTATATCAAAATAAAATAAAACTGTTAGCAAACTGCTTATCCACTAGAGAGCCTGTGTAAGAGAATGTGTAAAAGTAGGTTGGCCCTACCTCTCCTCTTCCCCTGTTGGTTTCTTTCTTCTCTCCATCCCTTGTCTACTTATCCCCTTACATTGATCTCTTTGTGTTCACCATGCTCGTTAACCTGTCTGTATTCTGTGCGTGTTTTTGTCCCTTCTGTTACTGTTACTTGTCATTTAGCCTTTGAAGAAGATCCTGCTAGGATCGAAACGTCAGTCCAACTTACTTTTACACAAGATTGTATATCGAACAGAAATGGCAAAAAGTTAAAAACATAAAAACATAACGTAGTTTATGGGATAAATTTGCAATCATGTTATCAGCAGTCCATTTGTCTAAATTGGACAAACTTCATGGTCAAGTCTATGTTTAAAGAGAATACCTTATGTTCAGCCATATTAATATCAATTTAGAGATTTCTTTGTAAATAAGTAGATCTTATCAAATCATCCGATCACAATGGCAAACAGTTATAAACCACGTTATGCAATGGCAGCAAATTTTAAAACTTAAAAACATGGTCCAGAGAGGTTGTAACATTTCCATTGTTTTGTTGCCATATTTATAAGATCGAGTAAACGTCTGATGCCTTCCTATTTAATCTCCACAGTCGGTGATCAATTCAACTTTTTCTAACGTGACCTTTGAACTCTGCTCGGAGTCCTTCCTTGCTGCAATCACTCCACTCGTCACAACCGACCAGCTCGTGGAGATATGTATGTTTGACCCTGTTGCATTCTGGGAAAGGCAGAGAGCATACTGGAAGTTTCCCGAGATCGAAAAGAAGGTATTTTGATGGCAAGAGCTCACATGACTTATTTAGTTGCAAACAGATCTAAGATCTGTAATCTTTTCTTAGTTTCTAAGAAATCTGTTAACTTTGATTTGATTGTCTTGCTTTGGGTATTAAGAATAAGTGTGTTAGTAAACAATGAGTATGTTCATCACACCAAGGTATATTATTTCAGTTTGAGGATTTTAATTGGGTGAGAATATGGTTAATTTAATACGTATGAATGTGTTCACAGTGTAATAATGTAGGATGAGAAAGTGTTTTAAGGGTCAGAATCTATTCATAGGGTAACTGTGTTCATAGGGTGATAATGTGTTCCATTTGGTAAGAAATGTGATTATTTGGTAAGAATTACTTCAAATGGAAAATGTGATTGTATTTTGGGTAGAGATGTGTTGTTGGTAAGAGTGTATCCATTGAGTAACAGTGTTCATAGGGTAGGAATTTATGATTACTGGAAATATTTCCCAAATAAAGGATTGAAATATGTGTAATGTCTAATTGTGTAATAGGATGTGGAAGGTACTGAAATATTTTGTGCTGAATTATTTTTTGATAACAGATTTGTAACCTTTTCTTAGTTCTAGGTGTAAAGATGTCAACATATTACCATCTCTGGCCCCATAAACTTTAAGCCTCCCATCATTGGTTGTAAAAGACATAAATTTGAAATTATGCAGTTTGCTCTACATTCATGCAACAATTTTGTAACTAAATTTACCATGCGATATCAAATCAATTTCTGGCTCTTTCCCTGCGTCACTTTTTTTCTGTTGTTCAATGGCAATTCTTTGTTTTTTCTTTTCAGTTTTTGGACATTGTTTCGGTCAGTATCACAGATCCGAGTGATATTGACCGGTCAGTCCTAGAGCTCGCCAGCTTTAACTCTCTGATCCTGAAGCAGATTGAGTATCAGGACGCCATTGCCTCATCGTTGCTGGTCCCGTTTGACCCAGCCACGCTCAGTACAGATGTGGACGTCACCGGAACTCCGGAGGAGTGGGCAGCTGCCTTTGAGAGGCTCGGAAACTACTTGAACGTGCAAATGTTGCAACAACTTGCAGATCAGATGTGAGTATTTCAAAGACATACTAGTGGGGGGGGGGGGAATATGTTAGAATGGAAGAATATCATAGAACAACAGGCACATATGGGGGTGGGGGGTGAATGAAATGTCAGAAAGATTGGTAAAGATTAGTTTTTCAGTATTTGTCCTTAAGATCTATGAATTGTTATTCAAAGTTTTAGGCAAGAATGCCAATCTTGGTATACCATAGTCCAAGCAAAAATCTAACTTTGAGTGTTCATGGTAGATAGTTAGCTGTTCCATATGTTAAAATTGTTAGCTTTAATATCTCTGGAGTGCTCCTTTATTGCAGGCCTACATGTTAATGTTAACCCACTGTGTCATAAATTCTAATTTCCACAATCAGAAAATAGTCTTTAAACTTTGTCTAAAACTCCATCTCCAAAAAAGACAATACCTATGGGATGACATTTAATCACCATTTGTCCTTCACCAAAATATATAATTCATTGTAAAACATGCTTTTTGAGGCAAATATAAACCCTTTTCAGTCCATCTAAGACTGGAATTTTTTCTTGTTAATTTATTATCACATGTTTTGTGTAGTTGTCTCAATTAGAGCTGGAATGTTTCCACTGATTGTTTGTCATTGCTGCACTGAAGTAATGTGGAATGGGGTGCCTTCGCCAACCTCAGTATTTAAGGATGTGGTCAGATGCAGGGGTATCCACTCTCGCCGGGGTATCCACTTTCGGATGGGGACATCAAACAGCGGTCCCGGGAGCAGGAATGGGAGCGAATTCACACCCCTGCCTCAGTATCCTCTGAACACTGATCGAAAAGAGAAGGCTTGAAATAAGCTGGTGTTCATCCAGGATCTAACACAGATAGGGTCTCAAATAATCTACTGTAAGGCTTCCTAATCCTTGGATCTCTTAACTGAAACTTAACTAACCACAGTTAATAATATCTCTGTGATAATTCTTATCCTCACTTTTTATAGGAGTGGAAACCGTGATGGTCTCTTTGGTGAACTTTTGTCTGATCCAAGCGTCCAGCAGCAGTTTGCTATCCAAGAGGTCACAAACCTGTTGGTGGAAGCAAGCATTGCGGTCTATGATCTTGTAGAAGGTAAACCTGTTTGAAGTATTCTCCCTAGGCTTATAGATACTAAGTGTATGGTTCAGATTTCTCTTTGAGAGCTTGTCACGATTTTGTTACATTACTGTTTCATTTTGCTCACTTTATATTTACATAATATGTAGTTTCAGGGAATTATTTGTCTGGTATTACAATGAAGAATGTAATGAAATGGATACCAAGTGCTCCATATTACTGTATGATTTACAGTAATATAATGCTCTATATTACAGTATATACTGCTCCAGGAAAGTACTGCTCCATATTACTGTATGATTTACAGTCATATACTGCTCCA
This sequence comes from Apostichopus japonicus, assembly GCF_037975245.1. Taxonomy (NCBI): domain Eukaryota; kingdom Metazoa; phylum Echinodermata; class Holothuroidea; order Aspidochirotida; family Stichopodidae; genus Apostichopus; species Apostichopus japonicus. The sequence continues at coordinate 26,215,920 of NC_092569.1, read as the reverse complement.
TATTACTGTATAATTTACAGTCATATACTGCTCCATATTACTGTATGATTTACAGTCATATACTGCTCCATATTACTGTATGATTTACAGTCATATACTGCTCCATATTACTGTATGATTTACAGTCATATACTGCTCCATATTACAGTAATATACTGCTCTCGTAATATTCTGCTCCATATTACTGTATGATTTAAAGTAATATACTGCTCCATATTACTGTATGATTAAAAGTAATATTCTGCTCCATATTACTGTATGATTTAAAGTAATATTCTGCTCCATATTACTGTATGATTTAAAGTAATATTCTGCTCCATATTACTGTATGATTTACAGTAATAGAATGCTCCATATTACTGTATGGTTTACAATAATATACTGCTCCATGTATACAGTAATATACTGCTCCAGTAATATTCTGCTCCATATTACTGTATGATTTACAGTAACATAATGCTCCATATTACTGTATGGTTTACAGTTAATATACTGCTCCTGCTCCATATATACAGTAATATATTGCTCCATATTTCAGTAATATAATGCTCCATATTACAGTAATATAATGCTCCATATTACAGTAATATACTGCTATTACAGTATTACTGTATGATAGCAGTGTTTGTACACAGAAACCAAAGATTATATTTTGGTAAGAGACATACTTGAGAGCCATCAAAAAGCATTACACAAAAACTAAATAAAACTGAATTATTTCATGAGTTCCAGCAGTTGAGACTTTGGTGTCTCTTAAAGGAAAGATTCATGTACTTGGATTAGCAAAATATAGCCCATGGATAAATTGATTTGTGACAGATGAGAGGTTCCCAAAAAATTTGTTTTGAAGATTAAAATCATGAAGTCGATACATTTTGTACTTATTTTGAAAAAAGTTGAAGCCAAAACTTGTGATGTCATAGATGCGCACTGACAAAATTTAATTTCTGTTCATCTTCAAAAAGTTACATCCAGGTTTGTACCTTGAAACTAGGATTAGCATCATTAAATGAATAACAGCAAATAAATTGGCGTATGTGGTTGTCTTTATTTGACCTTAATACACCCCTTAAAGTTGAAATGGTACCCCCAATTCAAGGGTCAAACCAAATTACTGTTGGAAGAAAAATAAACAAAGGGCATTTGCTTTCAGTGTGCAGCTATGACATCACACCTGTTTGCTTCAAGTCCACTAAAGGTTACAACCTTACCAATTTCATCTTAAATATGCTATGCAGAAGTTGATTTACAAATTTTGTCAGGATGCTTATGATATGTTCCTCTTTCATTGACCAAAGCCATTTTATTTTATTTTGGCCTGAAGAATCCTTTCAAAGGTCAAAGACATTCATACCTTTGCAGAATCGCACAATGTTTCTTCGAATTCCTTTTTTTCTTAGATTTGAGTGTCGGTAACATCGCAGCCAAAGGCCCAGAAACTGTCAAATTTCTCTCTGGTGTTCAGCTGATGCTGAAACAGTCTAGGGATATTCAGACTGCTATTATGGAGACCATGCTTGATCCTCTAAAGGTAAGGGTCTGGAAAAGCATCTTGGCCACTCAAATATGGAAGCAACTCTTCGGAAATATCGGAAAACTTAGTCGATAGATATCGTTGTCAAATTTTTGCCCTTGTTGTTGTGTTTATTTCTCTAAAAGAGGGTGTAATGAAGTGTGCGGGTGTGGATGGGGGTGGATGCAGAGGGGGTGGGGGTAGGGTAGGAGGGGAAATGTGATGGATATGGATGCAATATTAAGGGGATATTGATGTCCTTTTTATTCGCAAAACGGAGCATATATGATCATATTTAATTGACCTCATTTTAACAGAGAAGTCCATTTCCAGCGGTCCGGTTTAAAAAAAAAATGGCAGTATAGAAAGGAAATCACCCTAAATTTCTCTAAGGTTCTTGAGTATCGATCGTAAGTTACACACAAACACACACACAAAAAAAAAGATGAAATTTTGTAATGAAATGGATGTGAAGTTAATTTTACAGTATGATCATCTTCTCCGCTTCTCATTCTGACAATTTTACAGTCGTCGCAATACTACAGCGCCCTCGCCTCAGATAACCTGTTCTGCAACCCGGCCGCGAGGAGCGCTCTTCTGACCCTGTCCGAACAGAGTCAGAAGGCATTCGATGATTACATCTGTGACGTTGACTACGGTGTCCTTGCTCAGGAGTTGGCTGTTCTGCTTCAAGTTCCACAAATTGACTATCTAGTGAGTGAATTAGCATTTTTAGATAGCATACAAGCTTCTAATAATAATAATAATAATAAATTATTATGGTGATTTATAATATGTGCTTATCCACCCGGAGAAGGGTGCTCAAGAATTATTGGTTAGCATTGATGAATGCTTGACGCATAAGATGAGTTTTCAGACGTTTCATGAGCGAAACCTGTGGTCAGCTGTAACATGTTATCAAGCTCAAAACTGCTGTACCAAAATGGCATATCATCTTTGGTTTGCTTCATATGTCTTATGTGTTCCGCATTTATTCAAATTTTTTTTTTCACAGACTTAGTTGGCTTGTAGCTTTGCCATATGTCAATGAATTATGAAACTTTTGATAAATTTGTAAATTTATGTTTTCTAAATACTATAAAATGTTTCTGTATTCAGTTGTACCATCACATATTTCAAACAAGGTGGTTTATTTCATATGATCTTTTCTTACCATACAGTTTTTCCCAAGTTTAATAAAATACCCCTAGTGAGTTTTCATTTCATCAGATCTTAAAACAGTGTTTATAGGAAGACTTATTATTAGTTATGTCATTGTTAGTGACCATATTTGGTGAAATTGACATGTAAAAGCAATACTTGAAGAATAACATTTTCATTAATATTATATAAAATATTCGACCTTGACAATGTTTCCACATCTTTTGCTTAATTCAGATCACCTTCTACATCATCGATAGTGCTGCCTCTGAGCTGTTCCCTATTCCTGATCAACAGTACACACAAGAGCTGTGGGAGGAGTTTATCGTTAATCTCATGAATATTGATGAGGTTATGCAGCAGTTTATCGTAACCTACAATTTAACGTTTGTTGATGGCTTGCCGACGATGCCGTTGAATATGAACTTTACCAGGTAGGTGGTGGTGACTGATTTTAATTGTCACGTTTCTTGCGGGCAAGACGTCCATGAAAATGCCATCAGTAAATGTTTGGAAGAATATAATTGTATTTTTTGGAGCAGTGATACAAAAAGCATGGTTTGTTGCAAAAAGCGATGCTAGGTGCTGCCGACAAAACAATGTGCATCTTATAATGAAGAGAGAAATATTCCACATTGCTTGTTGAACCCCCCCCCCCCCCATCTCAAATATCTTTTCCCCTAACTCAAGATATGGTGAATTAAATGAAAGCTATTCTGTATTATTTTTGAACTTTTGCCTAGTGTCATGGATAACCTGGCTGAACTAGGACCACTCCTTACCTCTCTTGGTCTGGATGAGGAGACCATCAGATTGGTTGAATATATCATCAATATAACAGTACCATGGGATGCCAACTCTGCTAATAGGTCAGTTTTTTCCCTTTTATTACTGAATATGTTTTGAAATGGCTTGAAAAGTTTGTAGTTTTTAGGCACTGTGTCGAAATGAAAAGCTGCACCAGCTGCAAATCCCCCTGCAGCTAAGCTGAATCAGTATCGAAGAATAGAGATTATCTCTGCAGACCAGTGGTGGTGCCTATTGTGTGAAACTACATAGCACAAAAGATTTGCATTCTGCACAGCCTGGCTGCAGCATTTTACTTTTGACACAGTACCTTATGGTGAGTTTAGATCACTCTTCTTTCTTCACCCAAGATCAGTTTCAGCATCTGCTTCCTTTTCTCATGACTGAAGTCTCAATTTAAAGGTGGACTGGGGTTCAAAGGTAGATCAAGTTATTTGATATTTATGCCCAGGCACTATCTTGGGTAACTTTCCTTAAAAGTGAGTTGTCAAACAGCGACTGGAATAATCAAATCAATTCATGGATCGCTCATGAACAGTGCTATCGTCGAGTGATTGCTTAGCGACCGTAAACATAGCTGCCTTCCAGAACAATTACTATATTATTATGGAAATGAAGGATACGCCTCATGGGTGAAGCTTTCTCTTCTTTTGATTGATGGTGTGTATGGTGAAGTACCCCTGTTATGGGAATTTCTTTGTTTAATATTCTCAGAGATATATCTCACAATATGACAAGAACAATAAATCCATCGTTCATTCTTTGTTTTGATTTTTTTGAAAAATCAGTTGTCACTTACGAGAGATTCTGTCATCGATGCCACGTCTCTGCAGTGTTGTAGTGCTCAGCATTGCCAACGTTGCGATGCAGACTTCGTTCGTTGAAAGTTTTAAAGTTATCGTTCTTGCTACTGTCGATGTCAGAGGAGGAAGAGGAATATTTTGTCATCGTGTTTAGTACATCATTAACCATCTATTTCAAAGCACAGATGTTAAACTATAGCTTTTTCCATCTTTCACTACAGATTACTGGAAAGCATGGCCGACATTTTCCAACTCGCTGGAAATTCCACGCTTCTCGAACCCATACTTAGCAACATGCTGACAAATGACCTGGTCACAGTTACACTACGAGATATTTTCAGAGCAATCACCGGTATGAATCTATTTGCCGCCCTCGGGCACCGATTCAGAAGATAATTTGGGTCTTTGCACTTTAATGTAGCAGTTTGGAAGTATAGAAATTTGGGTTCTCATAAAATGCTAAAATAAAAATAAAAAATTACTATGGTTCAGTGTGTACAAACTGACTGCATTACGTCTTGGCATTCGTGTAGCAAATTTGCATATTAGTGTGTAGCACCCTGCTACTCCTTGTCTCTTCAGTCTCTTCGGATCAAAGAAAACCGTTACTTTCGTAAAACAATGGCTGTGTATCATTTAATGATAATGAGCAAACAACGATTTGTAGATTTTCTTCTTGAGTTGCTTTGTAAGTTCCATCAAGTTACTGGAAGCAGCAATCAAGGTTTAATGTTTATTAATGAAAGCTTTCTGCATTTGGCTGTTAGAATGTAATAAATAACATTTTGTGTTCTTGTTTTATGTTATGTCAGACAAACTTATTCTGTGAGCAAAACAGAGAGTATAAATTTAAATGTTTTACTTCTCTCTTGGGTCATACATAAATTATCCACCCCTAAACTAATAGCAAATTTTGGTAAACAAAACCTACTAAATCTAATTGAGAGTTTCGTGAACTTAAGGCTTTTTTTATCGAGATCTCTGTAAACTCTGTGGTATATTGGTCGTAGATACCATGCCGAGCCCTAAAGTGCTACGGTCAGATGTTCGTTTCAGTAAATTTTGATTTGAAATACAAGTTTTCAAAGAAACGGATATGGATGCTCTGAGAAAGAGCAATTGTTCATCTCACATTCTGAGAAAGAAATATATTGTTACGTGATCAGAAGATTTAGAGTCAGACATAAGGATTTAACAACTTGTCTTATTTTGTAGCAGGAAAGAGGGAAAATTCCAAAAGATCAGGGGAAATTGCCCACTTTTTAAAATTTTTTATAATTATTTTTTTTCTGCATCTCCTAGTCATATTTTATCCTTTAGATGAATAACAGACAGCGCTGATCTCAGATATGCTTGAATATTGGATCTCTCTTTTCCGAATCTCTTGATCTTTTTCTCTCCCTCGTCTCGTAGGTAAGGTTTACGTCTTTCCAGACGACCTAGGATCAGCGACATCTCCCGATGACATCGAGAAGCTGATCCCGCTGGTGTACAGTCTCCCCGATGTAGTCCAGGTCATGCTGGGTGTCCTTAGTGATGAGCAGAAGGTGACAAGCTAGGGCCATTAATGTGGAGACCAATTAAAATATAATGAAATGATGAATTAAATGATGTAGTCCAGGTCATGCTGGGTGTCCTAAATGATGAGCAGAAGGTGACAAGCTAGGGCTGTTAATGAGGAGACCAATTAAAATATAATGAAATGATGAATTAAACGATGTAGTCCAGGTCATGCTGGGTGTCCTTAATGATGAGCAGAAGGTGACAAGCTAGGGCTATTAATGTGGAGACCAATTAAAATATAATGAAATGATGAATTAAACGATGTAGTCCAGGTCATGCTGGGTGTCCTTAATGATGAACAGAAGGTGACAAGCTAGGGTTATTAATGAGGAGACCAATTAAAATATAATTAAATGAAACAATGTGGGAGGGAGATCAGAGAAGCAATTCAGTGTAATCAATTTAGATAAAGATGTAACTATGGAATCAATTTGGTTTTGTTAATTATGTAATAAATTCATACAATATTTCAGTGTTCACCAATTTAAGTAAATAGTTGGAAAAGAGTTAGGAAGGAAATTTGAATGCTTCCAATTTAAATAGATACATTTGTAACATTCCAAACTAATATCAATTTTTCAAGTTTTGTAGACAATTTTTATAGACATTTTTTATAATAATGCATTAAGATGGAAAGCTGAAAGAAACAGAAAAGATAACGAGGCATCTGGATTTGTTATTTCATATCATCCATTTTGTTCTTATTTTTACAGAGGAAATAAATCTTTTGTCTAGAACAGGATTCAGACCTCGACCTTGGGATTCCATCGGCAGCTGAATGCTGTTCTAGACAAAGTCTTTCCTTGCTCTTTAGAATATCTGTTTATAAATGATCCATTAGACGTTTAATAATTTAGAAAAGCATTTTCCTATCCTTGCAGGCGTTGCAGTTATTCTCATCCTGTGACATTCTTCTAGACCAAATCGTTCCTCGCTCTTTTCAATATCTGTTTACAAATTTTCGGTACACATTCCATTGAACGTTTAATAATTTAGAAAAGTCTTTTTTTCATATCCTTGCAGGTGATGCAGTTATTTTCATCCCCCGATGTTCGGTCCATCTTCTGCTCCAACACTTCCCTGGACTTCCTCAATTCGTCTTTTTCTGCCGGTGTTGACCTTGCGGGTCTACAGTCTGTGATGTGTGATGTTGATCTTCTTGCCATCGCAGCAGAAGCGAGCAGCTTGCCTGCGGTCCAGAATGTAAGTTGACTCGAAGCAGGTTTATTCTTCAAATTTAATTGGTGGCCAAAAATACAGAGAAGAATGTATGCGATAATTTGACTTAACTTTGTTTATACTGATACATTGCTAAAACACTTAAAATACCAAAAGTAGTTGCGAAATTTTTTTTTTTTTCTTTTTTTTGGAAGTGTAAGTTATATGTACTAGTTATAGTTACGAGTACAAATTAGTTTATAATACAAATAGGTTAATAGTACAAATTTATACTAATTTGTACTGAAAGATCCAAGACGCATTACAAATGTACCTCCTCATACCATTTCTAACATATCCAAAACCATTTTGAAAGTCCAGTAAACAAAATTAAATTAAAAATTAAATATGTATCTTTTGTATCGTTCTGTACAAATGTTGTGTAGTAGTATCCAATTCTGCCCAAACGTTTGAAATTGACTACAATTTTCAAAACGTTATACATGTTTTGAATGTATCGAAAAATAATAATTCAATGATTTGACTTATTTCACTCCATTTTAGTTGTATCGTCTTGGCAACCCGCCTGTGCCGTCTGGATTCAATTTGACCGCCTACACCATTCATCAAGAGGAATTAAACCGGGCAATTCAAGACTTTATCCAGACACCGATCGAGATAGAAGTCAGTCAATTGTGGCTGAACGATACAAAGGCAGACTTGCTTCAAGTCTTAATTAATTATAACAGCTACCAGACCGACCCTGCACGTCTCCAAGACCTGGAAAGGTGAGTGCTAAGAAAGTGTCAACATTCAAAAGTCATCGTTAGGACACGTCATTCACACACTTTTATTTTTTTCCAAATTTCTTAATTTTCTTTGCTCTGTACACATTTTAACTATTGAATTAAGCAATGAGGTAACATCTTATTTTTTTTGGATATTTTGTATTTATGACCTCTTAAATTTTCATACATTTTATATGATTATATGTCTTATTAGAGGGCCTCGTGGAAGATAAGCTATTGCTAAACGAGCTACCCTCTTAAAATAAAGTTTAAATAAATTTAAAAAAATAGAAATACCTCTCGTAGCATTTTGTTCTTGCACTTGATTAATATATAAAATGTTGGAAGCTTGTGACCAATAACGTTGCAAAATTCAACGTCTATGTTTGTGGGAGGGCGTTGTGGTCAAGTGGTTAAGGCAGTGGACTGGTGATCTAAGGATTACAGGTTCGAGCCCTGGCCAGATCATTGCGTTGTGTCCTTGGGCAAGGCACTTTATCTCCATTGCCTCACTTCACCCAGGTGTATAAATGGGGACTTGCGAGGTAACTTGTAAATATAGTTGCGTGCGCCGGTTTCTGGCTGCACCCTATGGGAAGTCCCCCGGGGGACACGTGGTTGTGGTGCACTGTGGTGCCCCTGGAGAGATTGATTGAATTGCGCACACTTTGGTGTGTGGGTGTGACAAGTTACCAATGACCAAGGCTAATAGCGCCTTTGAACAATTTATGTTGACTTTGGCGCTATATAAATGTCTTCTGATTGATTGATTGATTGATTGATTGTAGGGAAAAAAAAAACGGTGGAATGACTTATATGCAACGCTGTGTAACTTTCAAATTTTGTAATTTGTATTTGTGTAAAGGGATTTTCAAAACTATATTCTTAACCAAAAATCATATTAATATCTGGAGTAGTTTTCTATAGATTTTCACCAAACGCAGAATGAGTGAGTGAGTAATTAACGATGCTGTCCAGTTCTACACACATTTTGTTGACTAGATACTTTCTTAACATTCTTTTTTAAACTGTCAGCATCGGAGATTAGTAAGATGAGAAAAGAACAATATGTGAAAGTATACAAAAAACAATATATGAAAAACAATATATGAAAAAACAATATACAACAATACACTTAAAAAAAAACAATATATAAAAACAATATGTGAAAATACACAAAAAACAATATAAAAAAAGTATAAAATAACAATTTACAACAAAACACTATAAAAAGAAACAATATATAAAAACCAATATGTGATAATTGAGTATTAACCCTATCTTTGCCATGATAACAAAGTTTGTTAATTCCTTAAACTGTAGATAACATGTGTTTCAAATGATAAGATATTAGTTGCTAGGCAACTTTAATGTGCTTCACTCTCAGTGTGGTTGTGCCCATCTCTCATTGGCTGTATACTTTTATTTGAATCTAACTCAGATGTACAAAATACTTTTAAGCTGATGGGTGATAATTCCAGCGCTGTATGTACAATAATGAATAATGACTGAGGTATAACATCCATATATCCCAAGATGGCGATAATAGAGGTCGGTTTTCATATTAATACAGGTCATTCCTGGCATTTTCATATTTCATAATTTTGAAATGTACTTGAATCTGCAAACGGGTGTTTTATGTTTCGTTCCTTGGTCGTAGCCTTCTGCAATACTTAAATGAGCTGATGATGGAAGACATGGCCAATGTGACGTGGGCAGAAGATGTGAGGATGGCAGTACAGACAGCGATTGCTTCACTTAGCTATGCCAACGACATTCTGAAAGTCCTACCAGGTTAGTCTGAAATCAGTCTACTTTTTAATATAAAAAAATTGAAATTTCATTAAAGAAAAGCATATATCTTTCCCTAATGGAGTTTTTTAATCCTATAGCGCTTTGGTATTCCATTATACACCGAGGTGGTTTGTGGAAGTCGTAGAAATTCGCAAGTGTGGCCTCTTTAATTAAAGCTTTTATTAGATTTAGTTTGATTTCCTCAAAGAAAACTTAGTTTTCTCTATTATGGTAAACAAAATATCTGACTTTTCCTATTGAAGGAAGATTAAATTGTGTTTATTACATAAATAAGTCACAGGGTGTAATGTAAATATACCTTTCTGTCACCCCTTGTGTGGTACAATAGAATAAAAACTCTGGTAGATATTTGCAAGATGCTTTATATGACTGTTTAATGTGCTTTGGACTGCTGGTACCCAAAATGAACCAGTAAAGGCAAAACAAAAAACAAACAAAAAGCACAGAAAACGATGTGTTACTTTAGTCAACAAAAATTGCATCAGGAATGATTAAATTAACAATATGTGGTTTGCAAACCAAGGGAAATAGTACAATGAAGTTGTGGGACACAAACTGTTTTCTATTGAAATGGTTAACAACTTGCTAATTAGATGCAATTTAAGCCTTTGAATGAAACAATTATCCATAGCAATTCTATAATGGTGTTGTCAGATTGATGACTGCAGTTGTGAAACATAAGTACATCAAAAGGCAGGGGGGGGGGGGGATGGTGGTGGTTTGGGGATGTGACCTTTCATAACACAGATATTGTTTCTTGCAAGTTTTTTATGGTAATTAATATTGAATAATTTGTAATCTAAACACTCGCTTGAGATTTTTCAACAGCAGTGGGAGCATTTACAGGTTAATCCAATTATTATTCTAGAGCATTTGTTTTCATTATGCTTCAGTTTTGTAAATGTATGCTTTTTGTTTCTCACAGGACAAAACATCACCTTTGCCGACATATTACCAGCCAACCTGGCCGAGTACGTCTCCAACAGCATATACTATGGTGTGGATATCAATGTACTTCAACTGCAGGCATTAGTCAACCAGGAACAAGTAAGAGGAATTGGTTTACCTTAAAATAGACTTTCTGCTCTTAAGGACACGGTTTTTGTATTTTCCACTTTATTCCACTTTCCAGCTTCCAGCTTTCCACTTTATTTATACATGCTTCCTTAAAAACAAAACACTTATTCCAACCCTTCAATCAACCTGACAACTTCTTTTTTTTTTCTTCATTTGTCTTACAATATCCAAAATAAACACAAATTTTCTGCTCTTCTGTGACTGTTTGAAAAGCTACAGTGCTATATGCATTTTTAAATTTTTACTTTTTAGCTATCCAATTCATTTGTACCTGCTTACTTGAAGCATTGTCCAAAACTCATTCTAATTTCTCAATGAACCTGATAAGGTTTTTGTCATTTATCACAACGTCCGAGATAACAAACAAGTAAGATAAGTCGAGGGCCATCCCAAGAATTCTCATTCGTGAGAGAACATGGAAGATTACCAACACTACCATTTTTCTTCACAACTTGCTGGATTGTGTTGGCCACTTTACCAGTAACATGAATTGTATCCAATTAAAGGGTGTGAAGACTCGCGCAAAAAGAAACGTCTAATGCCGGTAATCTGACCTAGTTTCGAATGAGGTGTAACAGAGTGTTAGACACCACCATCGATTCCCAGAAAGTACACACACAGCTTGCTACCGTCGGTAATTAGACACTAGTGTACAGTCATTACATACAGCTGCGGTCAATACCCACAGCACGGTGTACAAACGATACAGCGATGGACATCTCATGTCCATCTAAAGATGACAAGGTATCACGTTTCATTACTGTCTGCATTTTGTAGCGACAAGCAGAAAACTTCACTTGCAAGCAACAGAAAGTTAACTTTTTCAGAGCGTGGCGCGCAGTTTGGGGCGAGTCTTCAATGCCTTTAATAAGGCAAATCGTTTGCCTGTCGAGTGTCTTTGCGTGCAGTTTCTTGGATCTTTTCTCCCAATTTTGCAAGATATCCTGGTGTCAATTGATTTCTTCTTTCCCTCCCAGCTGCTGGCGATGGCGATGGGTGGCGATGTGCTCGGAGCAATCTGTGGAAATGTTTCCAGTTTGGACAGTTTACTGGTGGTGCCACCCGAAGTGAATCTGACCGCAGCACACGTAGTGATTTGTTCTTTCAATGAGACAGCGATCGGAATAGAAGTGATGAGAGAGGTCGGAAAGATTGTGGAAAAGGTATAATTATTCATATTCTGACATTTATCCATCTCACTCTTCTTTCTCTGCAGGGTATAACTTTAAACTTTTAATTCATTTGGTAATTGTGGTCGTCTTGATATGGCTTTGTGTGTGTAATGGTGGGAAGAGTTTCTGTGCTACGATAGCTGTTGAATAAATTTACCTAGCAACTAGTCGAAGGAAGGATGTCAAACTTGAACCATTTCTCAATTCAGATGCAAAGATCCCTTGCAATAAATCTTGACATAGGCGAGATTCGTCAGAAAGGGGTTTGGGAAGTTTCGTGTCTAACAAAAACCAGTGTTTTTGTACAATGTAGGTTCATTTTGACTCTTTGACTTGTATATAATCAGGTGATGTGACATTAAAGATTTGAAAACTAGCCTTGAACTGTTACTAACCACAGTGTATAAACACAAGCCTTGGTATTGTTAGTTGTTACTGTCACAGTGGCCTTCCTTTAAAATTTGATTATTCTTTTGCACAAAAACAAGACGTCGATAGAGACGTTTGTGGTTGCGATAATACAAGAGTCGGCCATCCGGGGGTATTTTAATAATCAGATGAGCAGGTAGGATAACCACTTGTAAGCCCATGTTCATATTGTCACAGCGTCGTGGGAACGGGAAATGAGGACACGAAAAAATAGTTGAATTAAACGGTATATTAGATCTTCATCTGGCTAGATATTTACTGGATACAAAGACTGTGTCGGGGTGGGTGGGTGGGGGGGGGGGGAACGAGCCACGCACAGCTCCTGCAGGTTGAATCACACTGCATGCAATTGAAAGGTGAAAGTTTCATCTTATATACTTGCGGACACGGATTACAGAGGATGGGACAGGAAGTTACTCTGTCCACATATTTATTTACCTTTCTACCTAAACAGAGGTTAAGTTATGAACTATGAAATGACAACACTATGACATCATTGGCAATGACATCATACCAAAGGTTACTTTATTAGTGGAGAGGTCTGATATTAGGTGCACACACAGATGTAGGGTTGTCTGTTGTAGAGAGTTACTGTGGGAGGTGAAAGTGTAAGTGATCTACTGGGACTTAAGAAGTTGTAAAAGGATATTATTACGTTGATGGCATGTAAATAGAAACTGTTAACTAATCTTGTTAATAGAAACTGTTAGTAATCTTTCTTGGAAGTGTGATGTAGGAGAACTTCCCGTCTGTGCTACTAGCTGACAGATTGTAAAGGTGAAGCTAGGGTAAGGAGAAGGGTAATATAATAACAGTAAAATGCTCTGAGTTATAAATATGAAGACCAGCCTAAAAGAGTTAGCTTTAACCAGCGTCAGTGAATGTATTTCTCGTCATCGGAAGTGCCGATCACCAAGACAACAGCTATGGGAACAGAGCTTTTTGCGAGGCTGGGCCACGCCTCTGGAATGAGCTGCCAGCTGCCAGCTGAACTCAGAACTGTTTCTAGTCTTACAACATTCAAGTCAAAGCTGAAAACCTACCTATTTAGACAGCATTACTGCAATATATAAACTGTGCATTCAATTCCATTCATGTGCATCACTCCAACAAACTCAAACGTGCATGTTTTTTATTCTTCATACTCATTTATTTTGTATTTTATTCTGCAGTTTTACTACATATTTTGTGTCATATATTTTTTTATTTACTGTTACATAGCATTTTAGAGCACTTTTGTGGACTTAACGCTTTATAAAATAAATTATTATTATGTATATCTCGTCATCTCGCCACAGGCTCAGGTCGAAACCGATATCGCGGAGTCCATGGCCGTGGTCGAGGAATTCATTGAAAACATCATCACTCTATCTCAAGTACCTCCAGACTTTATCCGATTTGATGAGGTATGGATCAATAGTAACGCTCTCAAGTGGGAGGCGGTATTTATATCTTTGGAGGCCACTTACAACAAAACCCTGCAGGAAAATATGTAAGTATCTTCTATCTGGCTGGTCGGGTATAAACTAATTCAGACAATTTCTGTGTAGCCGTTATGTTTGGTAGGTTGGTTTACAATATTGATTCCGTTGGTGATGTCTTAAGAAAGAAAAGGAAAAAGGAAAGTAAAGAAGTGAAACATGCCTTTTTGGTTATTTCTGGTAGGGTGTAGTCGATTTTTGGGGGTTTTTTTTGGGGGTTCAAGAGCTGAATTTTTTACTGCATAGTAGTGCTTAACTAATTACGCTGACAGTAAGTCTTGAAATGCACTCTTTGTTAACTTTGATGGTCATTGTGGGAATTTCTAATTCCTAATGCATAGTAGATAGTACCACCTATGCATGATATTGTGTACCACCTATGCACCATGGAGATATTGAATACCATCTATGAACCATGGTTTTAAGTACCACCTATGAATGGTACCATCTAATGCATTGTAGATAGTACCGCCTATGCATGATATTGTGTACCACCTATGCACCATGGAGATATTGAATACCATCTATGAACCATGGTTTTAAGTACCACCTATGAATGGTACCATCTAATGCATTGTAGATAGTACCACCTATGCATGATATTGTGTACCACCTATGCACCATGGAGATATTGAATAGCATCTATGAACCATGGTTTTAAGTACCACCTATGAATGGTACCATCTAATGCATTGTAGATAGTACCGCCTATGCATGATATTGTGTACCACCTATGCACCATGGAGATATTGAATACCATCTATGAACCATGGTTTTAAGTACCACCTATGAATGGTACCATCTAATGCATTGTAGATAGTACCACCTATGCATGATATTGTGTACCATATATGCACCATGGAGATATTGAATACCATCTATGAGCCATGGTTTTAAGTACCACCTATGAATGGTACCATCTTATGCATTGTAGATAGTACCACCTATGCATGATATTGTGTACCATATATGCCCCATGGAGATATTGAATACCATCTATGAACCATGGTATTAAGTACCACCTATATGCATGAATACATCCTTTATCCATGTGTCCTCTTTTATTAAATCTCAGGAATGACTTTGGCATGGAGATGCTCTTTAATTTCCTCCAGGAAGCTCTAAAGGATGATCCAGGATTCCAGTCTTGGCTGATTCAGATCAGGCTTGAGGATTATATCGTCTCTATCCTCATAGAAACCCTGACCGACCTTCAAGGTAGGTACAAAGAAATATCAGGAAAAACTGTCGCTTTCATTGGTGAAGTCTTAGATATTGATATAATAAGAACATAATTAACGAGCTTTGATCAAAGTTAGGCACTCTAAATGATATATCATCAAGTGGAAGGCAATTAAAATTAAGTTTTAGGTTATTACTGAATTTGTGATATTTTATCACCCAGAATCTTTTTTTGATAGTGGTATTTATTACATGCAAATAGAACTATTGCAAATTAATATACCAAAACTAGGTTTTACTTGAATTTATTTACAAAGAACACAGAATATTGAATCTAGTGAATTACATTATTAAGGGACATGAAACTCAAACTAGAATCGCAGAATTTATCAACAACAATTATAAAAATCAGCTGTGAGTAGAGGTCTGCCTAAGTCCAAAACAATGTTAATCCTAAAGGTATATTTTACAGGAATTTTGTGCATCTCAAGCATTTGTGTTTTAAAGTTACGAATTAGAACGATAGATTTTAACTTTACGCAATGGGATTTATCTTTATCAACCCAAGGATGTTATCGAACTAACCCAGCCCAAAGAGCCCAGATGTATTTTATAGTTTGGAACCCAAAGACTAATACTTTCAGCATCATTATAGTGCAACTCTTTTCTCTCAGTTCTGTCATTGGAGAAAACAACTTTTATTTAACTCTTCTCTACAATTAGCCCTCTGGCTTTTAGAATCAGTTAATTGAATTAATTAACCTAAATATAGGCAAGTATTTCCAATCTGCATATATAACAT
This sequence comes from Apostichopus japonicus, assembly GCF_037975245.1. Taxonomy (NCBI): domain Eukaryota; kingdom Metazoa; phylum Echinodermata; class Holothuroidea; order Aspidochirotida; family Stichopodidae; genus Apostichopus; species Apostichopus japonicus. The sequence continues at coordinate 26,200,169 of NC_092569.1, read as the reverse complement.
TGATTCATCTAGCGGTGACAGTCACTGTAATTGTTCAATCTATTCGCTCCTCTCCAGGGAAGAACATTTCCTATGAGACATTGGACGAGAGTCTCCAGGGCCTGCCAACTTTGCAAGAAGCGTTGACATTTCGAGAAGTCATCCCCGAGATGGTCGATGTCCTTCTGTCCTTGTCCTCCGACCAAGAGAAGGTTTGTAATCCGACTTTTATTTTTCCAATTTAGAGTCTTGTTATTTTGTGGTGATTCTTAATGAGGTCCTGTAGATTGGTCTATGTGACCAGGGTATGGTGAAGAGAGCAGGGTGGGGGGGGGGGGGTTGGTCACATGTTGAAATTCTGCTACTTCTTCCAAATGATTTGCTGCAAAACTTTATAGTGTACAAATCTGGCAACTTTGTTCATTGTGGATGATGTTATGGGACAACTAATTGAATTGAATTCACAACTTTCTCACCAATAAGACATTTGAGGTCAAATGAAAGACTTAATTAAGTCAATTAATTAGTCATTGATGATGTCTTATGGTTTTTTAAATTGTTTTTGTTTAACACCGTTACTACTTCCAGTCGACTCAGTTCTTTAGCTCACCAAACCCCTTTGCAACAGCCTGCGCATCAGGAACATTTCAGTACTTCTTTGAAGTTCCAGAGAACTCCACGACCGATGTGGCAGCGTTGGAGACCAGGATCTGTGGCCTGAACCAATCAGCCCTATTCATGGAGCTGGATCGGTACTTGGGGATAAGCCAAATTCAAAACGAGGTAAGATGTTCTGTTGTTATACTCGACGTAAAAAAAGAAACGTCTATTAAATGCCGGTAATCTGACCTAGTTTCAAATGAGGTGTAACAGAAGTGTTAGACACCACCATCGATCCCAGAAAATACGGACACAGCTTGCTACCGTCTGTAATTATACACTAGTGTACAGTCAGTACATACAGCTGCGGTCAATACCCACAGCACGCACAGTGTACAAATGATACAGCGATGGACATCTCAGGTCCAGCTAAAGATAACAAGGTGTCACGTTTTGTTACTGTCTGCATTTTGTAGCGACAAGAGCAGAACTTCACTTGCAAGCAAGGGAAAGTTAACTTTCACACAGGGCAGCACCCGGTTTGGGGCGAGTCTTCAATGCCTTTAACCGTAATGCAGGAATTCTTCTTCAGATGTGAAAAAGTGTGAATGATCTGTAAGGTTTTTTGTTTCTTCTTCTAAGGACAAAAATAGATGTTACCTCTGATGTTAGAAAATGTCTTTCTTGAGAATGACATTTTTGAGATCATCGTGTGTTGACAATTGTGTTAATAGCTGGATCCAGCAGTAATCGGAAGTTTTTCTAAGGAGCAAAATGAACAATTTGTTCTCTTTCTGCCTTAGCATTGTCTGTCCTTGATGAATTCTTATCTTGTGTGTGATTTCCTCTGATGAAAAATTGTGGCAAGCAAGGGTGAAATTACAGTATCTTAGATAAAGGAGCAACTTTCTGTTATTAGAGGTCCCACACAGGTTCACAATTGTTCTTTCTGGTGGATTCCCAGCATCCATTTGGTGTTTTCTGATATATCAGCTACTATATGCCTTTTGATGTGCAGTACAATTCTATCCTGCAGCTAGATATGTTTCCATGTGTAGTGTTATTATTATACCATTTATATATTGCTTTGAAACCAACAAAATTGTGTCTGAGAGTGGTTTATTGACTGGACATTACTCATCATCAGTGAACATCTCTAGTCATAACTTTCTTAGGGACTACTCAGGAGGCTGTTTGGCATAATATGGGTGGGGAGGGAGGGGGGAAGAGGCATTCTACCCTTGGCCCTGCCTTTTATCCAAGTGAGAATTCTTCTTGCCTGAGATGTCTTCGGAAGAATATTTGCAGCAGGACCTTCTTGAGAAATGTCTTCTATTTTTTGTTCCTTTTCTACCCTCAATGGATAAATCCTGTACAGATTGGATATTCATTGAGCAGTAAGATGATCACATGACCTCCAACGAGTCCAGTCTGAGTATTTCAATCTACCTGTAAGGTGTAACTTAATTAGAAAAAACACTCTCAAGTTTGATTATCTCTCTCGTCTAGATCGCCAGAATCTTGGCGGACAATTCCAGCCTTCCTCCAGTTGACTTCACCGCCGTGTTCCTGCGAGATGCTCAACTGGAGGCCGTCATCGAGGAACTCGTCCGCAATCCTCCCGCGATCACCATCGACGAAGAATTGTGGCGCCAAACCAGGATGGAACTCAATGTGGTTCTAGCGCTCTGGCAGAAAGAAATGAACAACCTCATGAATCCGGCGACTGCAATCGGTGACATCTCAAGGTAAGAGTCGTGGAATGCCTGAGGTGTTGAACCGTCTGTTTTTTTCCCTCTTTTTTTGTGTAATATGATTGTTGTTAATTTTCAATATTCACCACTGCATATTAATTACGTAGTATTGTCTACATGTTGGTTATCTAGATTACGGAAAGGAAGGTTGGCTACAGTGAATGCAGTTCAGTTGATCTTCAGTGACAATGGATGTAATGTTTGAGTGCCACCTGTTATCTGTGGAACATAATTGTCCGGTTGATTGCACCAATGGGGTTCATGGTATGGTTGGGGGAGGGGGATCATTACATCTGTTGGGGTTCTTTGACAAACCTCTCATCTCTTACTTTTGATTTGTGTTTCATCTATTTTTTTCCCTTGTAATTTCAATTGCTATGGGTTTCTTCAAAAGTTAAGTTTTTTTTGCTATACATCCCCAGAAGTTTCCTCAAATAATTTTTTTTCTTTGGCTCATTGCCTGCTTGCCATACTGTGTATTTTATCTATTGTTACATACATAACTTTATGTTATTTCACACATTTTCTGTGTTGTTTTATGCAAATGATTGAAAATCAGATTGGATTCAAAGTAAATTGAATTGTTGACCATACATTACTTAATACTTGTCAAAAGTTTAAGAACCTTAAGTTGCATTTGAACTCAAATGAAAAACAACAAACAAGTTTAACCTTGACAGTGAAACAGAAGATAATACTAACAAAGCACAAGACTTACATATATTTTGTTGGTCTTTTTTTAAATCAACATTCAACAGTCTTTTAGGAATGCTTGAGGGACAACTCGCCAATTTTGAAAATGAAACCTGGTATCAAGAGATGGTCAGAAATATGCGGTTGATGGACTATGTAAACACCTTGGCTGCAGAGTGGACGACACGCCTACAAGGTTGGAAAATTTAAATTTAAAATTCAATTTCTCACTCGGCCAAATTTGATGAAATATTTACACTTTGAGCCTATGTTAATTCTAAGCTTTTTAGATATTACTGGTTTTCCAACTTACCTCTTTGCAAAACTTTTCCATTTAGCCGTGAAATACTGTTCGGTAGAAGTCTGAGGATAAAGCAGAACCGACAAAAAAACTGTTGGGTATAAAAAATGCAGAGGAGAGGAAGTGAAGATGATGACAATGATGATCCTTTACTTCACTCTCCTCAAAGTATTTTCTCTGGGGGGGGGGCTTTCACGCAACATTTATCGGTACTTCCCTCAACTTGCACCGTTTCTGCAGTTACAAAACTTGCCAATAACATGTTATAAAGTTTTTTTGAGTTTTGTAAGGAGTAATGTGATTGGTCAAATCTTTCCAACAGAAAACACTGGCTTCATTAGTGCTGCAAAAATGGAAAATCCCCCCATTTTTAACATTTAAGCACTAACACTGCTTGAAACATAAGCCTATCCATGATGATTGTCTGCAAATTAACATGCTAATCAGTTGATTTATTTCATGATCTATGACTATTTATCGTCAAGAATTGCAAGCGACATATAAATACTTTGAACTGCCATATTTCATGAATTAGGAGGGATTTAACCAACCTCTCTGTGTTCAGTCTACTATTTTGTTTCTGTAGCATCGGTAGTCATTAACGCATATGTCCTGCATATTACACCTAAGCATCACTTTGGTTGGTGAAAGTTCTAAGTTGGTTAACATCAAAACTTGTTTGATCCTCTTTAGGTCAGACTCTGACCCTCCCTCGACTCGAGGAGATTTTTGAGAACACTACTTACATCAGAGATCTGTTGGCATTATCCGACGTCGCACCAGACATTGTGGATGCATTCCTAACTCTCTCTCTACAAACGGACAAGGTAAATAAATCCCTGATCATAGTTTATAATGACCACAACATGGTAGAGATAATGTCATGCAAATAAAGGCTGAATATTCCAGAAAAATTCGGAGAATTGGTCTGTAATATGTCAATTTCTGAAAGGCAATAATTAATATCATCTGATGCAAAACATTGTCAGTTCATGAAATCTTTTTCCTTTTTCTCAAAAAAATTGTAAATGTTCCAATGTCAGTTCATACCATAATCATAATGTAGTGGTATATCTTGTAATAATGAAGAAAGACTCATCATCTTAGTCTCTCTGTTAATGCATATTCACGCTAGTTATTAATGAGTCATTACATTCATGGGTCAATCAAATTGTTTGTAGCAATATTTGTCAACTAGATTCCAGTTGTTGACTGAGGTTGTTGACTCACATAATGATCTGCTACAACAGTGACTATATGCATGAATGGTCAATGGAATTATTCCTACCAATATTTGTTGACTATATTCCAGTTGTTGAACTGAGGTTGTTGACTCATATAATGATATGTTTATAACGAGGCTAGATCTATGAATGGTCAATGGAATTATTCCTACCAATATTTGTTGACTAGATTCCAGTTGTTGAACTGACGTTGTTGACTCACATAATGATCTGTTACAACAGGGCTATATTCATGAATGGTTGATCAAATTATTCGTAGCAATATTTGTTGACCAGATTCCAGTTGCTGAACTGACGTTGTTGACTCACATAATGATCTGTTACAACGGGGCTAGATGTATGAATTGTCGATCGAATTATTGGTAGCAATATTTGTCAACTAGATTCCAGTTGTTGACTGAGGTTTTTGACTCACATAATGATATGTTTACAACAGTGACTATATGTCCACACTATTCACTTCTTGTTAAATTTATGCTATAAATGCCATGGTTTACCAAGACATATGTCCTCATGTATGATAACCTTTTCCAAAACTGTCACCCTTTTCTCCCCAGTGGAATGTATTTTGGGGCATGCCTAACCCCATCGCCACCCTCTGTGCCTATGGTAACTTCACCGCTTTCTTTGAGCTACCCCCCGACAGTACATCAGACATCCATGCTGTGGCCTACGCCGTTTGTTCTGTGAACATCACCGCTGTGGACAAAGAACTCTTTGACATATTCAACCTCAATGAAATACTTTCCGAGGTAATTCTTATATCATCATTGTTTTCATGACATTTGTGAATGTTCATCTTCCAGTATGTGGCATATGCCACGCCGTGATGGCAGGTGCCATCGCATGTTGTGTCTGGCAATGGCGCAATATACAAACTAGAGACAGCTTGAACAAAATTGTAACCTAGAAATATCTTGCATAATTGACTTGCTGGTTCAAGAAACTTTTTTTTTATATTTTTTTATAAAATGGGAGACAATTCAATACTTGAAGTAGCGTTAACCCTTCAGATTCAATTTGGAACAGAATACGATGATACAAGACCAATACACAACAGGAGTTACCGACTCGCGTCGGTCTCCATACATGGATGAAAACCTTGTTTGTTCATTTCGTTCTTTTCAGGATTGGACAGCATTGATTATTCAAATAATCAGAAGTGTTGTGATGTTCTGGACGACATATGCTGGAATCCTCGCCATCTGATTTCCTTAACTTACAAAATGTTTTATTTCTTTTACTATTTTTTTTTTTTTCAGTTCACAAGAATCTTATACAACAATGCATCCTCAGGGCCGTACAACTGGACTGCGTCCTACCTGCTCAGTCAGAAGATCAACGAGGCCGTCGCAGGACTGATAACAAATCCACCGATCATCGGAGTCGATCCCATATGGTGGACCGAGACTGTCACAGAGCTAGAGGCGGTCCTCCAGCAGTGGTCCTCACTGGTCAATGGCAACGGTGTGCCAATCAGCGGTCTGAATATGACGACCCCAGATGACCTGGCAGGTCTGATCAGAAGCATCGAGGAACAGCTGGCGATATATCAGAATGAGACCTGGTACCTTGAACTAACCTCTTCCTTGCAAGCAATGGATCTGATCAACCAGATAGTCATAGACTGGGCCAATCGACTTGAAGGTACATCTTGTAAATATTCATGAGCTAGGAATGTTAATGAGTTAATGAATATTTATGTATTAGAAGACAGACATTGTGGATATGTTGTTGAGTTATGAATATTTATGTATTTGAAGACAGCCATTGTGGATATGTTAATGAGTTATGAATATTTATGTCTTTGAAGACAGCCATTGTGGATATGTTAATGAGTTATGAATATTTATGTATTTGAAGACAGCCATTGTGGATATGTTATTGAGTTATGAATATTTATGTCTTTGAGGACAGCCATTTTGGATTACATTTTGCTACAGCTGGAGCTTGAAAACTTAAACAAAAATTGATTAAGATGTTATGTTCTGAATGCGTGACTCACTCGTAATTGCTGTTCTTAAAATAGATATCAGCGATTAAGAGTTGGTACCATCCGCCTTTGAATGTAGATTTACTTCAATGGTTATGATGTCTTCAAACCTTTACAAACTGTCATCGCTAAACTTTATGTCTTATAGGATTATGCTTTCAATTCTCTTTTAAATATTCAAAGATAATAACCAAGACACAAATTATTGGTACACTGCCCAAACAAGCTTATGTCCTTCATTGTTTTTATGAATTACTGTGCAATGTGAATTAATAGCCAAGTTTATTATATATGCTGATAATTTTGCACATATTCATGAGATATGGTGCTGCTAACAGCTATCTTTTTTATTTGATAGGACAAACCTTGACTTTGCCAACCCTGGATGAAGTATTTGGGAACACAACCTACGTTAAGCAGTTGCTGGGTCTATCCAGCATTACTCCAGACATCGTGGAGGCCTTCTTAAGCCTCACTTTAGAAGAAGAAAAGGTTTCTATAACACTTACCTTATTGTCATAGTGTGATGAGAATGTTGACTTGCTTCAACTTGGTGTACTTCTCAGAAGCCATGAAAAAGGACCTTGTCTCATCACAACAAAAATTGCAGTAAAACGTCATTTGTTGAGTTCTGCCAGAATTGCCCAAAAAATACCTTATTGTTTTTTCCTGATACTGTATGTTTAGAGTTTGAGCCCTTTCACCAGAGCATCCAATTTTTCTCTACCATTTTGTAGCCAAACATAACATAATTATAAAAGGCAATAGAAAACACAGAAAAATTGTTACCAAAGTCAGTGACTGCATATAGCGATAAATCAAACATCTTCAAATCCAAGAGATGGAAATAGGAAATGGAAAATGGAAAACGTTAGAGGGAGGATGCGAGAAAACTTGAAAAAGTGCGGGAAAATAATTAAGAAGAAAAAGGGATACATGAAAGGAGAAAGATAGAGATGAATTAAGAATGCATTAAGGAAAAATATGTGAGATATGACATCATTGTTTCATGATATTTAGGTATCATCGTATCACCCCAGTTATCTTATTTAGTACTTGATAAAAACTAATATTGAAAAAAAAAAAAAAAACGATGATGATGTTAATATTCTAATATATCACAGCCTTTCTTGAAGATTTTCCATGTTTTAAGATAAAGAAGGCTAATTCAATTAAACCGATGCTTTTAACCCTTTCTTTTTTCCTTGCTTAGTGGAATGATTTCTGGGCTGCTGAGAATCCCATTGCTAATGCTTGTGCCTCGGGTGACTTTGAGAGTTTCTTCCAGTTATCTCCCGACAGTACCTCAAACATCACCGCAGTGGCCGCAGCTCTCTGCTCGGTCAATCTCACGGCCGTAGACAAAGAACTTAACAAACTCTTCATGCTCGACAATACGTTTAGTCAGGTAGAATTTCATCTTCCGTCATCGGAAGTGATGTCAAATTGTTTGAAAATGTTGCTATTAACTTGCATACCGGAAATGATCAAGAGTAGTATTATTGCCTTCAAATGAAGGTGATGTTAATGTGAAGTTATATGACATTAATATTGATGAGTGCATGATATTAATAATATAATAATAATAAATGTATAAATCGTACATATTTTTTATTGTTTTTTCTGTCTGATTGTAGCTGGCGCTCATCATATACAACGGACAGCAAGCAGTCGGCCCGTACAACTGGACCGCCTCCTACCAGCTCGCCCTGGAAGTTCAGGACGCTATCAACGACCTGATCCTGAATCCCCCTAACTTTGAGGCGGATCCGACGTGGCTGAATCGAACCAGATCGGACCTGCTGGCGGTGATCGAGAGTTGGTGGAATGCCTTCTCGGAGCAGACGGGAAACCCAGATCCCGTCAGCCAGTTCGTCGGGTAAGATTACCTCGTTAGATTTCAGTTTTCTAATTTGTTTGGGTTTGCACGGTCTCGCACCGACTGTATTTGGGACGATTCTAGTCTCAATCCTCAGAAGTTGTACTTTCAGTTTAACATCAAAGATGTGAGATGTATTTTTGGTTTGAACAGATAGTTGCTGTCTTGGTGTAACACCACTGGTATCTAAATACAATTATTTTTTCCAATTATTTTATCACTGGTATCTAAATACAATAATTTAGTTGCAGTCTTGGTGTTACATCACTGGTATCTGAATATTAATTTAGTTGCTGTCATGGTGTTACACCACTGGTAACTGAATATTAATTTAGTTGCTGTCTTGGTGTTAAAACACTGGTATCTGAATATAATAGTTTAGTTGTTGCCTTGGTGTTACACCACTGGTATCTGAATATAATAATTTATTTGCTGTCTTAGTGTTACACCACTAGTATCTGAATATAATAAACTAGTTGCTGTCTTAGTGTTACACCACTGGTATCTGAATACAATAATTTAGTTGCTGTCTTGGTGTTACACCACTGGTATCTAAATACAATAATATAGTTGATGTGTTGGTGTTACACCACTGGTATCTGAATACAATAATTTAGTTGCTGTCTTGGTGTAACACCACTGGTATCTGAATACAATAATTTAGTTTCTGTCTTGGTGTTACACCACAAGTATCTGAATACAATAATTTAGTTTCTGTCTTGGTGTTACACCACTGGTATCTGAATACAATAATGTCGTTGCTGTCTTGGTGTTACGTTACTGGTATCTGAATACAATTATTTAGTTGGTGTTACACCACTGGTATCTGAATAAATTAATGTAGTTGCTGTCTTGGTTAACAGATGTTGACTTGATGGTGAACCATTGGTGACCTGTTGGTGACCTGGTGGATACACCATTGATGTATTAACGGTATTCTAATGGTCTGTCAAGGCTACACTATTGTTGTCATCATGTTACCTACACCATCAGTGTGATGTTTTACCATTGATATGTGAATATTATTCTTGCATCTGTTTTAGGATATTTGATTTGATCGAAAGCTCAGTTTTACCATCGATCAGCAATTCCAGCTGGTATCAAGGAGTAGTACAACAGATGAGAATCATGGATGAAGTCAACCAAATCATACTGCACTGGACCAGAGAATTAAAGGGTATGTTAAGACGATGTACCATTGAAGATAATGTTAGATGGTTTTATGGTCTCTCGTCTGGTAGGGGTGGTATGTTAAGATGATGTACCACGGAAGGTAATGTTAAATGGTTTTATGGTCTCTCGTCTGGTAGGGGTGGTATGTTAAGATGATGTACCATGGAAGTTAATGTGAAATGGTTTTATGGTCTCTCGTCTGGTAGGGGTGGTATGTTAAGATGATGTACCATGGAAGGTAATGTTAAATGGTTTCATGGTCTCTCGTCTGGTAGGGGTTTGTATATTAAGATAATGTACCATGGAAGGTAATGTTAAATGGTTTTATGGTCTCTTGTCTGGTAGGGGTGGTATGTTAAGATGATGTACCATGGAAGGTAATGTTAAATGGTTTTATGGTCTCTCGTCTGGTAGGGGTAGTATGTGAAGATAATGTACCATGGAAGGTAATGTTAAATGGTTTTATGGTCTCTCGTCTGGTAGGGGTTTGTATATTAAGATAATGTACCATGGAAGGTAATGTTAAATGGTTTTATGGTCTTTCGTCTGGTAGGGGTGGTATGTTAAGATGATGTACCATGGAAGGTAATGTTAAATGGTTTTATGGTCTCTCGTCTGGTAGGGGTGGTATGTTAAGATGATGTACCATGGAAGGTAATGTTAAATGGTTTTATGGTCTCTCGTCTGGTAGGGGTGGTATGTTAAGATGATGTACCATGGAAGGTAATGTTAAATGGTTTTATGGTCTCTCGTCTGGTAGGGGTAGTATGTGAAGATGATGTACCATGGAAGGTAATGTTAAATGGTAATGTTAAATGGTTTTATGGTATCTCGTCTGGTAGGGGTGGTATGTTAAGACCATATACTGTAAGAGGTAATGTATTGAGTAACTAAATTTCCATAACTTTTATGTATCTCTTCTTTTCATAACAGGGACTACTATTGTCCTGCCTCATTTTGACGGTCTATTGGACAACGCCACCAATGTAAGGGAACTTCTTGCCCTACAGGATCTTACTCCAGAATTGATCGAAATTGTGATGTCTCTTTCTATGCAACCGGATAAGGTACTGAATTTATGTGAAACGATAAACAAATCTACAAAATTTTAAGATTTTATGTCCTATGTTGCTTGGTTGCAACGACGCTACATATTCACCTTAGTGTCCTACTCTTGAAATTGTTGCCAATATAAATATTCTCACGATGTTAAATTTCTTTTCTTTTATGTCCTACAGTTTGCAGCCTTCTTTGAGATGGATCAACCTCTCCTCACCGTCTGCAAAAATGGTTCAATTGCGGAATATTTCGATCTGCCTCCTGACAGTAACGTTGACGTTTCGGTGTTTCAGTCTGCCCTTTGTTCCGTCAACTTGACCGCCGTGGAAATAGAGCTCAGTCATCTGATCAATCTGGATGATATCATTCTGAGGGTGAGATGAATGAATGAATGAGTGAATGCATGTATGACTGAATGAATGCGTGAGTGAGTGAGTGAAAGAATGAATGAATTTATGACTGAATGAATCAATGAGTGAATAGAGAGTGTGTGAGTGAGTGAATGAATGAATTAATAAATGAATCAGTGAGTGAGTGGGTGAATGAATGAATGTATGACTGAATGTATGACTGAATCAATCAATCAATCAATAGTGAGTGAGTGAGTAAGTGAACAAGTAAGTGAGTCAATAAATGAATGAATCAATGAATGAGTGAATGATTGAATGAGTGAGTGAGTGAATGAATAAGTCATTCAATGGATGAATGAATCAATGTATGAATGAATGAATGAGTGAGTGCGAGAATAAGTGAATGAGTAATTAAGTGAGTCAATAAATGAATGAATGTATGACTGAATAAATGAATCAATGCATGAATGAATGAATCAGTCAATCAATCAATCCATCAATCTATCAATCAATATTGTCCTTACAGTGATCTCTAATTGCCTGAAATCTGTGGGGCATGTGATCTTAGTTCGTCCATTCATACGTTGATCTTTCATACATTGATCTTTGCTGATTGTTTGCTTTTATTTCACTCCTCAAACAGATTCTGCCAATCCTGTACAACGATCCATCACTGGGGCCCTACAACTGGACGGCTTCATTCATTCTGAGTCAACAAGTCCAAGAGGCTTTCTCAGATCTCTTCTCAGGCCCACCTCTGCTTGAATTGGACCCTATTTGGTTGAACGACACCTTGTCTGGTCTCAGGAGTACCTTCAGTCGGTGGTCAGCAACGCTAATGGATGAAGTGAATCAGGGAGGTGCTCCAATGAGGTATAAAAGAAATTTGAGGGGGAGGGGTAGGGGGAGGAGAGATAAATAAACAGAAATATACTTGAAATTATGACTTTTAAAAAAAAAAAAAGCTGTAATTTAATTTTTTGTATGAAGATTTTAAGACTGACTATTAAATTAAAACATAAGAAAATGAAAATACATAAATGAATTTTCAAAAAAGATCAAAGAAATATTTGGCTAGAGTAGGATTCAAACCAGCTCTATTGTTAGATCAAAGGATTGATTTTTTAATCCTGAGGTCAATGGTTCAAATCTTGCTCTAGCCCTCCCTTCCCCCCTCCACCACCCCACCTACAAAGAAACAAATGCCCTTTGCCCTTTTCAAGATGTGAAAATTGTGAAATTGTCGGCTGTCAAAATCAAAATTGATATTGCTATTAATTTAGTACATGATGACATATCCTGTTATTACTACTATGTTACTAATACATATATTTCTTCTTCATTCTTATGTCAACTTCCACACCAAACAGTTTGGAAGGTGGTCTGCTGCAGCTGGAAGAGTCCTTGCGCCAGGCTGGGATCTGGGATCGAGTTCAGCCATCCCTGGATGTATTCCTGGCTTACGCCCACCTGAGTCTGGCCATCGGACAGGGCCAAGGTAAATAACACAGGTCCCTGCAACAGCATTCTAAACAAGAGAGTAGTTCCCTGCGTCTCGCTTTAACCTCACGTGATATCCACAAAATCCATGAAAAAAGAGCGGTTAACGGAGTGACCGATTCCGGTTCTTTCGTAATGAAGAAATTTTTTATGTGGTTGTACAGGTGTACTACTAAAATGTTCACAAGATTTGTTGTATAAATGAGTTAATGTCTGCATGATAGTAAATTGAATAATATATGCAAAATATGTCCATATTTGGTCTGTCCCAAGGACTCTTTATGGTTCCGACTTTAATCCCACATGTTATGGATATGGTTTATTAACAAACGTATACCTACGGTTTGTAGATGATTAATATATTGAGTGGTCCACAGACTACTGTTTTACCACCTCCCCTGGTGGAAGGTTTTCTTATTGGGATTTGTGTACATCTTAATAGTTAACTTGAATTCAGCTTTGTCAAACAACGATGGACATCTCTGTTTTTTGATAGGGACATGCAAACAACACTGAAAGAAAAGAAAAGAAACTAACAACAGGCTACAGCATACAACAACAAATTTGTGGTTATTAAAAATGAAAAAAAGATCCTAAATACCATTTTTTTCCTTCCCAGTTGTATGCACACTAAATAGATGTGTAAAAGTAAGTGGGCCTGTCATTTCGATCCTAGCAGGATCTTCTTCAGAGGCTGAACCTTCTTCATTCAGCCTCTGAAGAAGATCCTGCTAGGATCGAAACGACAGGCCCTCTTACTTTTACACTTTTTACTCTTACACAGGCTCTTTAGTGGATAAGTAGTTTGCTAACAGTTTTGTTTTATTTTGACACTAACTAGATGATGGAAATCTCTTAAATTTTCATTATTTTTTTTTGGCTCTCTGCAGTGGATGACCTACAGATTACTCTGGATGTAAATATTCCTCCTGAACTTGCAGGAGAACTCTTGGGTTATTCTCCTGAAGAGATACAGACCTTGGTGATTGATCTTGGAATATTGCAAGCTGGCGAGGTGAGTTCCTAAAAATGATTAAATGTAAGAGACTAAAAAGTCTTCAATACCGTAGAATTTGGGGAGAAGAGATTTAAATTGGTAGACGAACATGTTTCGGTCCGTATCACTGCTGACGATTCTTGCAAGCATTGATGAAATCCAAAGTATGAGACTTCCTTTCCCATTATACACAATTGGTGATAAAACAAACAAATAAATAAATAATTAAATTAATAAAGTGATTTCTCACCGTAAAGAGTGAAGGGATAGGAGAAGACAGTTTATCATTCGGTTATTCCTCTGGTGCAAAGTTAACTTTATTCAGTTTTCAAGATGAATTATAGTCGCAGGGATGTAAGTCTTCCGTATTTTTACGGAAATCCGTTTGTTTTTTAATTCCAATAAAGCTCCACAAAATTGTACAAATATCAAAGACACAACGCGGCAAAAATGCCTGGCCCGTTGCAGCAAGCTAACTTCAATTTTCACTCATCGATCAACCAAAATACCATTTCCTGTTACACATCGCATTGCACTGTACAACATTGTGTGTGCCATGTGAACATCGTTGCGTACGTGCGAACTTCAAATCGCCATAGCTCATTTCTGTCGTTGAAAAACCTTGCCTAATTCACGTTGATTCGTAACTGTGGGTGCTCCACGTAAGTTTTGGAAATAACGCTTGTGATATTTGTGAGCGGCTAAATCTACGGGATACGCATATGATAGTCGATATTCGTGATCGCTTTCAAATGTGAGACTGTTTTTTATTCCGGATTTCGCTGCGACGTATTCGTTACTTGGAGCTAGCCTAACATAACGATAGTGTGTAAGTAGTCAGAACTAGGGGTATGATGTGTTAGCACTAATACTTTTGAGCTAGCCTAACATAACGATAGTGCGTAAGTATTCAGAGCTAGGAGTAGGATGCGTTAGGACGACATTCCCCCGGTTTCTCCGAATAGTCTTCCGGTTTTTTTTTTGGCTGCACTTACATCCCTGTAGTCGTAACCATATCCAAGACACTCGGCAGAAGAGGAACTTAATGATCATGAATGATTCATTTTGATGTATTAATAATCTTTAGTAATACATGAAAGAGATGTTTGATCGTTGGCGGAAGATTTGGCTGTCAAAGTAACAAAATACCTTCCATAAAGGAGAGACCCTCATTTTAGTATCTAGAACGCAACTTGTCTATTGAGGGGCAAGAATGCGCGGAGGGTTTGCCAAAGATACAACTCGGCAATCTCCCCCCTCCCTCCCTCCCTCCACCCAAAAGGAAATAGAAACTGCTTAAATTTCTACTTTTTAATTTTCTTTTCTTTCATGACTTCTTTGTTTAGTTTGAGAAGATTGTTTGCCATGCTTGCTCATTATGAAAATTTTACATGTTTAATTGTTTTGTTTTTTTCCGTTTCACAAAAAAAATCATCAATAATAAATGTACTAAATGGTCGGTATTCAACTAGAAAGCATTTGTAACCGACTATTCTTTGAATGTTTTTTTTGGGGAGGGGGGGGCAGGGGGCGGGAAGGAGGTGTCTGTCTTTTATATGAGAGCATTGTGGTCAAGTGGTTAAGGCAATGGACTTGTGATCATAAGTACTGCAGGTTCAAGTCATAACCAGATCCATTTATCGTGTTCCTTGGGCAAGGCATATTTATCTCCATCGTCCTCTCTTCAACCAGGTACATGTATTAATGGGTACCTGCCAGGTTACTCGCAAATATTGTTGCACACGCCGGTTTGTGGACGCACCCTATTAAGGAAAGTCCCCCAGGGGTCACATAGATTCGCTGCAGTGCTCCACGAGCGACTGTTTGAATTGTTCTCACTTTGCTATATAGATGTTTCAAGTTACCAGTGGCCACTAGTTAAAGTGTTCTCAAGTTGTGTGAGAAGCCCTTGTTTGAATTGTTGACACTTTGATATATGGGTGTACAGGGATGTGCTCAGGAATAGTTGAGTGCCGGGCAGGTTGTGCGGTAGTGTGATCCACACCCTGGGAGAGGGATCTCATGGGTGGGGTACCCCCTCCCCACTGGACAAATTTTGCACATGAAGTATGCTTAGGTGGTGCTATTTTTCCTATTCTGTGCCATGTATTCTACCAAGTTTTGGTTACGGTAAAATTTGTTAAATTATCATCAAAATAGTGCCAGGCGGAAATGTTTAAAATACTGTTTGTGCTGGGCGGCATTCAGAACTGCTGGGCGCAGCCGCCCGGTGCCGCCCAGTGTGAGCACATCCCTGGGTGTGGACCAGAGCAGTGACAAGTAACCAGTGGCCACTAATTAAGTGTGTTGAGTTGTGTGACAAGCACTCGACACAAAAGCCTTCAACTTTCTATATGTTTCTTGGGGGAACCATCAATATGATATAACTATTGAATACCCTTTCCATTTTTTGGCAGCTCCTCTACTTACACAAATATGGATTATGGGATACGGCCTTCTGCGGCGAGGAGATTAATAACGACAACGCAACGATTTGGATATATTATCCTCCAGACATTAATGATACGGTCATCAACAAATACCTCTGTGACCTCGGACCAGAGCAGTACTTCAAAGATCTAGAGTCATATTATGGTTTTAATATGTTGGAGTTTACTTCAGAGGTATTTTTAGAAATCTTATGTAGTGATTAGAGTTGATAATATAGTATTATATTATAAGATCATATTATAATGTAATAGTTTTGGGGCATTTAGTTTAATAGGTGTTCTTTTGCTAATAACAGAAATTATACAGAGGTCACCAACAGGCCAAGACACCCTGCAACCCACCCCACACCCCACCTCCATCAATTGTTGAACAAATAAATATTCAGATGGGGAATTTTGTACAATTCCAGCCGATTAATTCTTGTGTCTAGTCTAAATGTGCCTAAACATGCATCATTTGATGTCGGAACTGTTAATTTGCTTTCTCTGTACATAAGAGCTTGCTGCACATCAGACCCCAGTGCTACCCTCTCTGCCCTCCCCCCTTTCATAAGAGATGAAACGGAAGTCGTGCCTTCGGCGCTTTCCAAAAAATTCCAGCGTGTTCCATCCCGTCGTGACTGAAATGTTGCTCAAATTGATAGTCTATTTTGACAGAAGTTAAAAATTTGTCTTCCTGCGCTCTTTCGTTTTAGCTGAATCGCGCCTCCTATGGATCACCGACGGAGGATTATGATTGGGATCGGCTTTTGAATCTCACCGAGGAGGCCATTACTCTATTCGAGGAAATAGCCGCATTGCCAGCAACACACCTGCAGGACACTGATTTTGTGACTATTCTCGAAAGACTTAACGAAGTTCAACTTGCGACTCTTCAAAAGGATATAGACAGGCAAGAAAGTCTCCATTTTTTTTGATAAATTTTTCCCAAAAAATTTTGAAAGGCAGTCCAATTTTTTGGTTGTGGTATACTAAACTTGAGTAGAGATGCTCGGTACAGAATGTCATTTTCAAGTTGTGTACTGTTATTGTGCAACTGAAGTACAATATTGGCCCCCAAAAACTTAAGTTTCAATTTTAAGCAGTGCAACTGTTTCAGTTAATGTTGTTACACACTTCCTTGCTACAATGTGATATTGTATACACTGTCAAGGTCCATTATGATACAGTTAAACTTTGCTCTTCTATGCAAGTTTACAACCTGGTTAGATTCAGTGTTTAGTTGTTCTATCATATAGAGGTGGTAAAGAAATGTTGTTTGAAACAAAAAAAAACAAAAAATGCATAAATTTACTTTTATGACAGTTTTCTCTATGTGTGAGGACTTAATATCTCGGTAGGAAAACTTGTTAACATTATGACTTGAATTGACATTTGTTATTTACAGAGTACCGCGTCACATTAAATATCTCTCGAATACTCGCATTAAAGTAAACAAGAACATTGGCCATGAATATTCATAGTGTTACTCGACCTAGTGTTCACGCATAATTTAATGTACTACAGAAACCTAGCCAATTTGCTCCATGTTCAGTACATTTGTTGTTTGTGATAATCTGATGCAAAATCTGTTGAAATTTGTTAAAAGCTCTTTTTGTTTACAAAATACACTCATTTGAAGATTTGATGAATCTGGGAATCTCATTAAGTATGTGGAAACTATGACGTGGAGTGTTGCGCTCATCAAAATGTCTTATTTTAGCCCTTCAGAAGTTAACCTCTAATTACAAGCCCACATATATCATTCGAATAAATGTAATGTTCCTCTTTTCAATGATAAAACTAAAATATTGCAAATAATCACCTTAGGCCACAAACCAGGGTCCTTGAATTGTAAAACAAAGGGATAACATTAACAGAAAATTAGGCAGTCACTCCCTTTGCATCATCAGTATGCATATAATTAGCAAATGTTTATTCCTAGATAAAACTAGAATAAAGGAAAGGCTTTTCATGATTTCTAATGCCTATTTAGAGTCATTAAAACAATACTGTTCAAAGGTGTCCGTAGACATTTAAAGGTTTAAATGTCGTTTTTCCTTCATCTCATTAAATTGTAGTGTCATGAAATCATTGGAGCCTATCGTCAGCTTCTTCAATGAGGATGGACTACCAGTGCAACTTATCGAGGGCATCAGAGCTGAAATAGAGGCCTTCAACAAATGGATGAATATGGAACCATCCATCAATATGACAATTGGAAAGTGAGTGAAAACATCAATTCTTTGATCATCTAGTCAAGCATAGCAGGCTGCTACTGATGTTGTGAATATCTATGAATTCTATTTATATTCATTCATTGGTTCAATCCTGTATTCATTTGTTCATTGATTTGTTCCTTCATATTTTGTTCGTTCATTCATTGGTTGATTTGTCCGTTCATTCATTGGTTGATTCGTGTGTTCATTCATTTGCCCATTTGTGTATTTGTTTGTTCATCTTGTGTTCGTTCATTCATTCATTGCTTTTTTTCATACGTCCATTCATTAGCCAATTTGCTTGTTCTTTTGTTAGTGTATTCATTTGTTGGTTTACTCTGCTTTATCCATTTCGTGTGTTAATATTCATTCATGTGTTTAACTTTTTCGCTATCATCATTTAATATTTAATTATTCCATCATTCTGGTAAGTCATCCATGGATTTATTTTATTCCATAAATCTAAATATTCATTCAAGCTGCTCCATTCCATGCACTTTAATTACTGAATTTATTTCTTACGCTCCATCCCAGCCATTTATCATATTTCCTTCATTTACATATTAATCCCATTTATTCATTCTTTCATGCATTCATTCATTTGTATATTCATTCATTCCATTAAATTATTCATTCATTCATTTTATTATTCATGCATCCTTTCATTCATTCCATTCATTCATTCATTTTATTATTCATTCATTAATTAATTCTATTGTTCATTTATATATTCATTCATTTATTCATTTATTCATTCATTATTAATTAATCTATTCCATTTATTAATTAGCCTTGTTAATTGCATACTATACATTTCATTAATTGCTTGGTTTGTCATTTTGTCTAACCACCAATGTTTGATCATTCTCTCTGTTCTTTGTTTCACTTAATCAACAATATTTACGTTAATCTTTAATTAAGAGAAATGATTTAACCATTGAAGGGAGATATTTGAGTACTTAACATCAACTGCTGTCTTAGCAAATGGCACTGTAAACATTTGTTTATCCTTAATTTTTTTTTTTTTATCAGACTATCACCGATAGCTGTTTGTGAGTTGATGGCACCCGTTATTCGCCAAACTTTCATTGGTCCTTTGCTCATGAACTCTGACCTCTTCATTCAACTTGTAAATCAACTGTACTTTGATCTCCCAGGTAAGTCACTCTTTGCATATTTATTTATAGTCACATCACTAGCTGGAGAATACTAGTATAGCTGGAGTTCTTTACAACTTATCACTCACAACTTGTGAAATGCAATGAAAGACCAAAGCTAGAATAATATAGTTTCATCTTTTTTACTTTAGGAAAGGGCCGAGGGTGGAGGGGTGATGGTGGGGCTGGGGGAACACCACTTATAGGATTATACCTGGGGACCAGCCTTACATACCTTCTACGGGTAACTAATACCCCTGTCCCACTGCCATCCCTTCACTGCCACAAGAAGTATATGGCATTACAAGCTTCAAAATATGTTGCATCATCCATGAGTAGCTACATGTAGTCCAACAGTCCCTACCTAAGCCAGTAGAATGAAGGTCAAGTTTTGATGTACCAAGTGACACTCGTAATAAAGGGGCAACAATTTTGTTAGGCATTTAAGGGAAAATAGAAAGGAGATAACATGATTTCATAGAACGATGGGGGAGTGACCTGTCCATAAATGGCAAAGTCTACAATACCAGCTAAATTGCACCTGGGACTACAGTAACTACAACTAATATATAACAGTCTGATAGCTGGCCGGTGAACTTGTTTGGAAGTGGAACAGTCCGTGAAGTGGATCAGTCCGTGAAGTGGTTGTAGTCTGAAAAAGATGCACCCAGCTGTTTGAGATATTTATTCATATGCCATCAACAACAAACTTACAGAAACATGTCTCAGTATGGTGATCTTTATTTTGTCATCTTCACTTTCCTCAGAGTACGAGGGACAAATCCAAGAGCTATTACGCAACCAAACCCTGGTCACTGAATTATTCATGACATTACTCTCGGTATCACCAGACATCGTGACATCCTGGGAAGGTGTCTCGGAAGAATATTTACAACTAGTGCTTGTGAGTGCAGTGTAGTCTAGGCCAGTGTATAATGCAGTCTAGACTGGTTAATTCTATCATGGACCAGTGTATAGTGTAGTATGGACCAGTGCATTGTGTTATATAGACTAGTGAAATCCAGGGCTAGGCAGTGTATGGCATAGTATATACTGATGTGGTCTAGTCTATACCAGTGGGTTGTGGTATATAGACTACTGAAGTCTAGGGCTATATACCAGTGTATTGTATTATATAGACTAGTGAAGTCCAGGGCTAGGCAGGGTATAGCATAGTTATACTAGGTGTTGTCTAGTCTAGACCAGTGTATTGTGTAATATAGACTAGTAAAGTCCAGGGCTCAGCAGGGTATCGCATAGTAAATACTGGTGTGGTCTAGACTAGAACAGTGTATTGTGTTATATAGACTAATGCTGTCTAGGGCTGGGCAGTGTATAGCATAATATATAATGGTGTGATCTAGTCTATACCAGAAAACTGAGTAATATAGACTAATAGCAATGAAGCATACCCAGATATCTTAAGACTGATAAAATTCCCTTATTACTTAATATCCTTGTTGATTGTCTTTTGATACAGCTGAGGGCCCTGTCAGTAGATATAATTGAAGGAAACCTAGGAGATGCTACATGCAGTGAAGAGAATCTCAGAGCATTGCTAGAGCTGTCCGATTCGGAGGATATTGCGGCCCTCTCGTCTCTCATCTGCTCCATGGATGCTGTGATTCGGACAGAATTGATTCAGCGAGTTCTCATCATTATTGACTTTGAAAGTGCAGCCAGTAAGGTAACAAAGCAAGCTCCCCAACTTAAACTTTGTTTTAATAAGCCTTTGATAATTGAGGTTCCTTTGTAGATCCATATCTATGATTTGATATAAAAAGACCTAGTTTTAAAAGTGGAAGTAAGTTGCAAAATATTTCTACAAGTATTTATATCTTGGTTGGTCACTTGTTTTGCCTCAAACCATTATATGGGATATCAATACATTTACATTTAATTCCTGTATATTCTAGCTGCCGTCATAACACACGTACCTTATCTTTCAATGGCAAGGTCATGAACGAACAACAGGTTCCACTACAATTAGGTTCACTTAATGAAATAATCTCCATGTTTTTATTTTCGTTTAATATCAGCTGATAACGGTATAGGGTTATTGATAAAATTAATAGCATGGTAATCAGTAGGGGGTTAAGTTTACATACATCCCAGGGCAGTCCTTTATACAACTCTGCTGGTGCATATATTCCTTCAATACATGACACGCCCTAATAAATGTACGAGCCGAGACTGCCTGGTTTTACTGGTTTGAAAACTTTCCCGCCTAATATGCCCACATTGGTAACAATTTTGACAAAAAGTAATATATATGTGGTTTTATTTTGACCGTGGTAGAGTAGGGAAAAAGCATTGCCTTTTTATCTTGGATGCTGGCCTAGCTTCGTAACGGGCGGCAGCATATGTTGCTGTACAAAAAGTAATTTATTCATCTCTGGAGCTAGTGATGGAAAAATTCTCTCAGGACTAACATTGATAAAGATTCTTTTGGTAACAATGATGAGACTTACAGTATATAAAGTTCTACTGTTTAAGAAACATCTTGAATTTGGTACCATAAACATAGAAGGCTGGTAATGAAGTAAATATGTTAATCATCTTATTTCAGATGTCGACAGATATCCATATTGTTTACAATTATGTATGTGTGTATGTATGTATGTTAGATCCTCCTGCAAGCAGGAACTCGCGAAGAAGCCTCATTGGCTTATCAAAGCCGCAAGCTGACCAAAGTCAGTCTCTTACATTCATATTTAACATACATGATTATGAATTGTCAATTGTCAATAACTCTGTAACTGGACGACATACATTAATCTTGGAGTGCCTCGAATCAGGGACCTTATGTTGGAAGGAACTGGCGTTAACCACTGAGCTGACACTCCTAAATTAAGCTTCATATTTTCTCCTCAGATTCGACAACTGGGCGACAGTAATACCAATCCTCTAGAAGAGTTCTCGTGTAGCTCTTTCATTGGCAACGGCCAAGAGTTCACCTCGAACGTGATAACGTTGATCACCGATCCGACCGCCTTCCAGCTAAATTTGGAGATTCCTGGATTAGCGGAGCTCGTAGACGACATCTTCTCCATGTTAGAGAACGTAACGCAAGGAGATCTTCAGGAGTAAGTCAAAGGGCATCTTACCAACTCAGTTTATGATCGGTGGTGGTACAACCTCTTGCAGTCCTCTGACCCTTCTAGTGTTCTCCCTTCCTCCTCTTCCTGTTTTCCCTATCTTGTTAAGTTAATTATATCCAATCCTTCCATTTTCCAATTAATAAACTCAATCTAATCTGTGTGTCCTCTTGCTCAGTAGGCCCCATCACCCACCCCCCCAACCCCGAAAGTATATCTTACAGAAGTGATGTGAAAATTCAGATGAGAGTAAAATTAAAATATTTTCATTCCATCATTTTATTTTGGCTTTGAAAGAACCGGTTGTAAAATATTTCAGATAGATTGGTCTTTCTTCTCAAGTGTTACTCTCTACCCCCCTCCCCGCACCCCATCCCCTCTCTTCTCATCCTGCTGCACCACTAAATAAGTAAAAGTCTAGACCTAGTCAGCTATACCTGGCAGATGTTTGTCAATGTACGGCAGTAAGGGATTGGAAATGTACGAATGGCAGTCAGTGGAATCGACAAAATGTTTTCACCCGAGGAGGAAGAGAGGAGATAACCGAGAAGGGGTTAAAAAGTTTGCAGGAAAAGAGAGGCTATAATTAGAGGAGATTGTTGAAGGGATAGAACTGATTATGGGGGTGACGTCCTTCTTTTGAGGTCCGACTATTGAACACGGACATAAATCAAAACACCATAATTATACGTCATACCTGTACACGGTATCCGTAAGCATTCCCTGAATTCCGTTGTCCGTTGGTACCGTTGAGTCATTCTCGAATGCAAACTTTTTTACTCTGCAGACTCGAGACTCTTTTGGAACTGCTGGAGATCTTCATCGGGGAAGATTTCTTCGATGAGACAGACACTGTGGTGATAGAGGAGCTCTTAAACCTCTACAACTTGTATCTTCAGACATTGAATCGACAGACAGGTGAGAGTCTATACATTACTAAACACAAGCCTAGATAAGCAATTGCAAGCCTGGATAACCAATCGTAGGCCTAGATAACCAATCACAAGCCTAGATAGCCAATCACAAGCCTAGATAACCAATCACAAGCCTAGATAACCAATCACAAGCCTAGATAACCAATCGTAAGCCTATAATAACCAATCAAGCATATAATAACCAATCACAAGAAGCCAAGATAACCAATCACAAGCCTGGAATAAGCAATCATAAGCCTACATAACCAATCCACAGACAGGTGAGAGTCTCAGTCTATACATAACCAAACACAAGACTAGATAACCAATCGCAAGCTTAGATAACCAATCGTTAGCCTATAATATCCAATCTTAAGCATATAATAACCAATCACAAGAAGCCCAGATAACCAGCAGACAAGCATACATAACCAATCACAAGCCTGGAATAACCAATCACAAGCATACATAACCAATCACAAGCCTGGAATAACCAATCACAAGCATACATAACCAATCACAAGCTTGGAATAACCAATCACAAGCATACATAACCAATCACAAGCTTGGAATAATCAATCATAAGCCTACATAACCAATCACAAGCATACATAACCAATCACACGACATTCAACATCATTTTGTCCTTTACAAAGTTGTAACACAGATTGTTAACAGTCTGTCATTTGAGGCCGTAACAGTCTTGTTTTCCCCGTTGAGTTCATGTGTCACATCTGAGGAACTGACCTCAATGCTCTGTACATTAGACTCTTTAGTCCAGTCACTTTCATTGATGAACCTCAGCTAATTAAAGGGTCATTACTCAATAATCAAAAGTGGTATGAAAATTTCAATCTGGACTTATAGCAGTCTGTGTTTTTGTAATATGGATTAAAACATGTCAAATTTAATATCATACCTTATATTATCTTTTTATGAAGGAGCTTTCTAGAGATCAAATACTTTCAAAGCTAAATATTTTGGAAGTCAGAATTAGCTACAAGCGCATCGTTAATAGTACTCAAATTTTTTTCTTTTTTATTCCTTGTCATACAAAGAACAAAAATTCTGCCTCAAGTCATCCATTAAAAAACAGCTTTTTTATTTCTGTATTTCATTGTGGCTTTGAAATTACCTCTCAACAGGACTGATACCGATCTACAGCATGTGGTTTAACTCATCTGATGTAGGTTACCTGCTCATTAGAGAGACAGGATTATCGATTCAAAACGTCAGCATGCTGATGAACGGATACCTTAATTCAACTGAGGTGAGTTTAATTCTTAATACCAGGTCTCCATGTAGCTTTTGTCCACTCTACATAAAACAATTCCGGTTTTGTTATCATTAGTCTATTCATATAGGACCAATAGTGTAAACATTTAAATGATTCCATACAAAAATATTTGACTATTCATGTAGGACCAATAGTTTAGCCATTAAAATGATTCCATACAATAATATTTGTCTATTCATGTAGGACCAATAGTTTAGCCATTAAAATGATTCCAAACAATAATGTTTGGTTAAAAATAGCTCAACAATTTTCTTTCAAACTATTTATACTTTTAAATTAATACAATAGCAGTTTTCTTGAACTAATATACTAGTAATAGTTCTGAACACATCTTTGCATCTGGCTACATGATGAACATAATGCAGTAGCTGAATATTATTGCTTTTTTCAATGTTCATAATATTTAATGCTGTTATATGTGGAGATGAATATCCAATGGAATATAATGTTAGACAAGGTAAGATGTGGATATTAATATTTGTGTTACTTTTTGTGAACATATCACAAGATTGTCATCCCTATTCACAAATTGACCATTCTCAATATTTAAATATCATGAGATTGTCATCCCTATTCACAAATTGACCATTCTAGATATTAAATATCATGAGATTGTCATCCCTATTCACAAATTGACCATTCTCGATATTTAAATATCATGAGATTGTCATCCCTATTCACAAATTGACCATTCTCGATATTTAAATATCATGAGATTGTCATCCCTATTCACAAATTGACCATTCTCGATATTTAAATATCATGAGATTGTCATCCCTATTCACAAATTGACCATTCTCGATATTTAAATATCATGAGATTGTCATCCCTATTCACAAATTGACCATTCTCGATATTTAAATATCATGAGATTGTCATCCCTATTCACAAACTGACCATTCTCGATATTTAAATATCATGAGATTGTCATCCCTATTCACAAATTGACCATTTTCGATATTTAAATATCATGAGATTGTCATCCCTTTTCATAAATTGACCATTCTCGATATTTAAATATCATGAGATTGTCATCCCTATTCACACATTGACCATTTTCGATATTTAAATATCATGAGATTGTCATCTCTATTCACAAATTGATCATTCTCGATATTTAAATAATGAAAAAACAAAATCTGTTTCCTTTCCCAGATATCAGAGCTATCAAATTTGACGGTCCTCACTTGGAGCAGGGTCGTCTGTGAAGAGGACGTTTTTGGTAGGTTACTCATTCTACCGTCTGACGAACTCGTGGATCTAGTCCACACAGAACTGTGCCAACATCCAGAAAAGGAACGTCTCTTTGGCGAACTGCAGCAGATGTTCAGTTTATTCAACTTCCTAAGAGAGGTGAGGCTGATTTTCTGAGGAAGGAAATAATTATGTTCAGAATTTTTTTTTTTTTTATCAGTCGTAAATATTCGAACAAGTCAAGGTATAGAAATGATTAGCATGCTTGATGCAAGTTATTTAATGTAGCAACATGGCCCATTTGGCAGAGCTGTTTATTTACTCTTCAATTTTGTCTAAGAGCATAAATCATTTTTGGTTTGGAACAAATAATTTTGGGGGAAATACCAAGTATTTCTTCTCTTCAAGATGAGCAGTTTTGTTTGTTATTTTTTACATATTTGCAATTAATAATGATGCTCTCTGTGGTGTAACTCATGTCAATTATTACACGAAAGTTGGAACCACAGAGCAATATTATTGCAAAGGGCTTGTGAGTTTGGCAACCGTAATGAAACATGAACTTTTGAGCTTGGTTATGAGACTCCATTTTTTAAAATGAAACTTCATTTTTCATAGATATGTTGAATTTATCAAATTAGTTCATACTGTATTTGTCTAAGTTAAAGTTAAAAATTGGGGAGAGAAAGTTGCTTTGGTCTAAACGGTTCTTTTCGTTCTTTCAGAAGTTTAAATATTTTCCTTCTCCATTTACAGACCGCCAAGTCAAATGTGCCGACCCCATCTTTTACAGAATATCTGTTTGAGATTGTGACAAGGATCGACATTCTCAACACTTCAGTAATCGAAAACTTCTTGGAAAGCACATTACCTGCGCTGCAAGAAATTGATGATCTCTCGGATGTGGTGACATTATTACCTCTCCTTGATAATATTACTCAAGTCCTCAATAGGTAAGGAATGTGTGATGACGTTGTTACCTCTCCTTAATAATATTACTCAAGTCCTCAATAGGTGAGAATATGTTGATGGTGTTGTTACCTCTCCTTGATAATGTTACTCAAGTCCTCAATAGGTAAGGAATGTGTGATGAAGTTGTTACCTCTCCTTGATAATATTACTCAAGTCCTCAATAGGTAAGGAATGTGTGATGAAGTTGTTACCTCTCCTTGATAATATTACTCAAGTCCTCAATAGGTAATAAATGTGTGATTATGTTGTTACCTCTCCTTGAGTATATTACTCAAGTCCTCAATAGGTAAGAAATGTGTGATGACCTTGTTACCTCTCCTTGATAATGTTACTCAAGTCCTCAATATGTAAGGAATGTGTGGTGACCTTGTTACCTCTCCTTGATAATATTACTCAAGTCCTCAATAGGTAAGGAATGTGTGATGACATTGTTACCTCTCCTTGATAATATTACTCAAGTCCTCAATAGGTAATAAATGTGTGATGACATTGTTACCTCTCCTTGATAATATTACTCAAGTCCTCAATAGGTAAGGAATGTGTGATGATGTTGTTACCTGTCCTTGATAATGTTACTCAAGTCCTCAATAGGTAATAAATGTGTGATGACATTGTTACCTCTCCTTGATAATGTTACTCAAGTCCTCAATAGGTAATAAATGTGTGATGACATTGTTACCTCTCCTTGATAATATTACTCAAGTCCTCAATAGGTAAGGAATGAGTGATGACATTGTTACCTCTCCTTGATAATATTACTCAAGTCCTCAATAGGTAAGGAATGTGTGATGACATTGTTACCTCTCCTTGATAATGTTACTCAAGTTGTCTATACATAATGAATAATATTTGATGACTTTTTATCTTGGATTAACTTGTAGAATTTCCTTTATAACGGAACTACTGTTTGTGATAGATAATATTTTTCTGAGGTGACATGCAGCATAACTATGCATAATTATAGACTTTACCTCGGGACCTCTCAAATCATTGGTTTTACTACAAAGAAAAGTTATTATATTATATACTATAAATGCATCTAAATATACATATTTATCGACGTTTGTGGTAATTGGAATATCAATGCAATCCCCCTCTCGACAGTGTTGAACAACTCCTCAACAATTTGGAACCTGTATTTGGAGGCAGTCCGGTTTTCCAACAAGTTAGAGAACTTCTTGAACTGTTGATAGAGAATAAATACATAGTGGATGTATTGAGAGAATTACCAGGTAAGAGTAACAGAGAAAAAAATCATTTGTAGGAAGAATTTAACAAGTTAAAAACAGTGTCTCTCTCAGACACCATATACATGTAGCTTTACAAGAGGGGGGAGGGGAGGGGGGAGATACTCAATCTTATAGTTTGTCTTGGTTTAATCTTCTACTTCACATTTTAGATTTTTAAATAATTTAAAACTTTATATCTGTTCTTTTCCACCTGCTTTAATTGGTGAACCATGTTGTAATTTACTTAGGGGTAATCATAACCCATACATTGCCTGAAATCACCCAATATAAAACTCCCTTGTGATTGACGATTAAGCCCACACATCTGATTAAATTTGACCGCAAGCGATTTCACACTGAATGAAAGTAGTGAATAACTAATGCACATTTTAGAAGCTTGGTGACAGGATCACTTTATGACAGGGATGAAATTGTGTGCCAATCAGGTTGTTCACTGTCTGGCTCGGGACTCGCGAGCCTGGCGACCCATTTCTGGGGTCGCAACCCACGGTTTGGGAAGAACGGGGTCGGTCTTTCGGTTGGCAACTTTATGACCAGATCTCCATCTCCCACCAGATTCATTCACCTCACTGTGAGCAATCTGTTACTCTGTGAAGTAAACCCATTCTCTTTCCATCCAACAAATTACAAGTAGCCTGATGGTAAGAGTCAGCAGTTCCTGACAATAAAGTTTTCAGCGCTGCTTGCTCGTATTCAAAGTAAGGCTATGGACCTCTACAATGAAGCTTTGATAGGTATAGACCACATGTTGGCAAAGTGCAGACTGCAAGTCACGTACGGCTCACGGACATCTGTCTGAGACACTCAGAGGGTTGCTGTCTGAGACACTCGGTGTTCAAAAATCTATTAAATGCAACACACAGAACCTCATGGCAAGGAATGACGTGAAATGTGTACACTTTGGCAAATCTGTATGTAATGTAAATAAAATCTTATATAGCTCACTACGCACGATGCATCTGTGCACTTTACAAACAATCTAGAAAATACAATGACAAAAAACATTGAATACAAAAAACAGTAAATACATATACCATCTACGAGAATATGAGATCGAAAAACTATTAAAAGCACTGGTGAAGAGTAAAGCGATAAAACAGAATGACTACAAAATCTACAATTTGAATGCTAAAAACTATACTGGTGTAGGGCATACATTTGATTGAATATTGCAACAGAAGAGATGAACAAATGCATGTGCTTGTAGAAGTTTTCCATCTCTTGATTTATGAGGTGTCATCGCCGTGCAGTGGATCAGGTACACTGTGGGCCGCAAGATCCATTTTTTTTTGTGCACACAATCCCGGTCTAGACTATAAAGTGTTTAACATTCATTTTTCAAAGTTTTAAAGCATCCTCTGTGATTGTAAGATGCAACAGACTAACAACTGCATATTTTTCACTCTTCTTGTTCATGTTTTTTTTTCTCATTAATTTTTGCTCAGATTTGACACTCAGGAAGATTATTCAAGACCCTGATGCATTCCAAGCCTTCCTAGAGAATGAGCTTGGAATCGACCCAACAGTAGCAAGGAGTATCTTGGATTCCCAAATAAGATTCGAATCAGTACGTATTATTATGTTTTGCTCAGATTACGTGTAAGTATATGTTTGGGGGTCACTTGGTGATTGTAGAATTAGATTTTAGAATTATAGTGGTATGGATTGTATAGTTTTAAATGACTTCTCATATCACAATTGAAATGTATGTAATAATTTATTACGGACAATATAATCATATATATTATTATCATGTATAACTATATATAATATCATATATGATAGTATAAAATATGTATCCTTACCCCCTACCTTACCCCCTCCACCATTCCCCCTCCCCTCTCCTCCCATCCACACCACTATAAAATTTGTTTGCTATGGACAAGTTATTAAATTGAAAATGCTCTTCTCATTTAGCATGCAAACTCACATGTTCCATGACTGTTTGTTTCTACATAGATCTGTTAGTCAACTTTGATGGTCTTTCAGTGACATGTCTCTATTACATTATTATTCTTGCACAGAAACACCCACAATTTCTACAAGATACAAAAAAAAATAGTTCTCAGAAGTTTATGGCTTCAGAAAAGGACAGCTGTGTAAGCTGGAACAAATGTCCCTCTTTCTAAAAATATGAAACATTTAATTTAATATTCCCATAAATGCAGCTTTTATTAATTACACTTTTAATGAGCTGACAGAGTTTATAACAAAAAGAAACCTGTGTGTTTGTGTGCATTTGCTTTTCTATCTCACCGAGGGCTTGAACAAAAGAATTCCCAGTCCTCGGTTGTGATTTCTAAAGAATCACCACGTCCTCGGAAGAATTCTATTGTATGGGGTATTGTTAAGGTTAGGGTAGGTGGATTTGAACAATGGAAAATACAATGGGGTCCTCGGTCTGAATGTAAAACAAACATGTGTGTTTGTAAAAAGGTTCATTCTGTCTCTTCTAGTCACTGCTACAGTTAACATACTTTAACATACATCCGGCTGGAACTGAAGAAGGAAGCTTCTCTCATATTGCTTCTTACAGAAGCTGGTCACTTCGCCCAACAACCATTTGCCCAACTGCCGAAATAACCCGGCTGGTTGGGCGAAATGACCAGGCTGGTTGGGCGAAATGACCAGGCTGGTTGGGCGAAATGGTATTGGTTGGGCGAAACGGTTGTTGGGCGAAGCCTTCTTACCCTCCAGGTTTAAGGGACTCCACTGGTCTGCAGAGCAAAAAGCAGTGAAGTTTGGTGCAACTGTCATGTTGACCAGGTGTTATTCTTTAACAGTTTTTGAACGAGTGTGTTTTGAGATGTTATTCGATTATTCTGTTTTGAACAGCTCCTGTCGTTCAATGCATCTGAATTCAAAGAGAACGTCTGCAGCGTGGATTTCTTCAGTCGGTACCTGGTGTTCGCAGACGGCACTAACCTCACAGCAGTGGTCGAGACTCTCTGCGGACAAGGCACGAGGGATGTGGTCAACATAGCGCGCGTACTATTGACCCAGCTGGACCTGACAGGCTCTATTGATGCGGTAAGTGAACTCGGCTAAAATGAAGAACATCTGTTTATAGAAAAAAAAAAATTTGATAAATCCAACCTAGGCTTTTTTAAGTGGATGGTCTGTAGTCACAAACTAATAATAAGTTTTAAGTTGCCTTCCTCTTTTCTCATCTGTTGTCATTTTCAACTCAAAAGACAGTTTTGCTTCAATCTCTGTGTCATTTGTCAAGCGTTTGTCCAATCGTGTCATCCTAGAATTTTCCTAAGAAGCAGGTATAATCACAACAGGGACATAATTCATTATGTATAGAGGAAATTGAGAATTCTGTGGTTTCATAGTATGTCCTTTGATCTTAGGGCCTACATTAAAATATTCTTGTTTCCATACATGAGAATATCTGTCCTAATTATGATATTTAATAAGAATCATTGGGACCGGCTAATTCCCTGTATGAAATGACAGAACGTGAATTATCATTAGGTCTGTTTCACAGGATGAAAAATTGTTATTTGTGACTAATAATTTTTTTTTTTTTTTTTTTGGTAAGGATGGCCGTGGAGAAGGTTTTGTTTGAAGTATTTGAAATATAATTTTGTGTATAGCAAAAACATTTGGAAACATTTGTTATTTTTTGAAGGGCTGAAAATATTATGTATATGTGGCACAGATAATGTGAAGTTTTGAAGTTTCCTTTCAAGAGATATTTCCATTATTCTTGAGTTTTTAGGGGCACCGTTTGTAAAGATACCATTGTAAGGTTTTATCCACTACGGTACTGTACCATTAATCTGTACTTCTGTTGCATTTTTTTCCGTCATCAGCTTACATCCAATGGCCTTACAGATCTTTTTACAAATATGACCGGTTCTCTCCAAAACATCTCCTTGGCATTGAACGACGTCCAGAACCTTCAGGGAGCCCTCCCTCAACTTCTCGCCTCGACATCCTCCCTGGAAGAGATCTTTGACGACGACACAATCGAAAGAATCTCCAGGGGCGAGACATCTGCTCTCTTTGAAGACAATCCCGACTTATTCTGCGGTTCGGCGGGGACGTCGAAAAAGAGGAGGCGAAGACAGGCTCCGAGTGGTTCTTCGAGTGATTCTTCGGGTGAGTACAGTGGGAGAGGTGTTGTTAAGGAGAGAAATGAATTCAACAAATTAAACCCGAGGTGTAGTTTACCACATGGATTAAACTATATTTCGTCGAGAGGTCGAACCAGTCGATCGATTTGTTTTAGTAATGAAAAATGTTTGATTGATCGTTGGGTTTGATATCATCAAACATTGGTTGATGGATATATAAATCGATCAATTGAATTGATTGATGAAATGAATATATCAGTGAAATAAAAATGGATCGGTCCAATGGTCCACATTTTGATTCTGAAGTCGACAGGATAATGCACGGGTTGAATCTTTGATCAGATTTTATTCGCCATGATTTACCTCAGTTTATTACTATCCATCCAGAGCTGCTTTTGTGCACTAATTCTATAATATAATATAATATTTCTTTTCTTAGATGGCTTCTGCGAGGATCTTTATGCATCTCTACAAGATGGCGAGTTTGGTGATCTTCAGTGGGCATTCTTTCAGCCTATACTCCATGGAAAGATATTCTACACACCAGATACTCCCGTGACACGAAAGATCATTGAAAAAGTATGCAGAAATTTGTCTTATCCTGATTATGTATTGCAAGATTGTCAAGTAAACATGAGAAATGAAATTATCCTGAAATAGATTGATTGATCGTTGGATGAATCGATAAATTGATTTGAGGTCATACTAATAAAAAATTGCCCTTATGTTGACCTAACCCAGACCTGAGGTATACAGTGGAAAACAGGTTTTTATTTATACTTTGATGAAAAGATTTTACTGCAAGACCAGGTCACTTTCTCTTATCTCTTATCTTTCTAAAGTTTTCTTTGATTTCAAACCGGAA